>NC_058034.1:17120661-17420661 GCF_019176455.1 Solea senegalensis
AAAAGTCTGTATGTAGCATGGTGTCATACTGGCACGACACAGTGTAGTTTGCCAATAAAGAAGAATATGCTGGTACCTCAACAGAAAGATATGAAATACTGGTACAATGCAGGTTGGTAGTTTTGGTACCCTCTGCTAACAATCCTCTGTTTAACAATGGAACAGAAATGAGAGGAGATTCATTAACCATTATACTAACGAAACTGCACAACGGCATTACAAGGATTGATCAGAAAACCCACGTAGACATGCAAACTCTCACAGAAAGGTGTCAGAGTGGGAATCAAACCTTCTTGCTGTGAGGCAACAGCGGTAACCACTACCAGTGCCGACCACTAAGCCACCATGGCGCCAATAATGGGGGTTTAATGTCTTACAATTCGAGTGACACAATGACCCAACAGCCAATCAGTGGGCAGAAACAGTGGTAAATACCTGTGGGTTGTGTTTAGTTACATTACTCAGATAAGTAATGCAAGTAAAACTAAATGATATTGAAGCCAAACACATACAAATCTGCTGTGTTTGGTCTGAACTGTAAAAGTTAGTTCCAGCTGCAGTTGTTCTGGTTATAGTATAATGTGTACATGTAACACCCTGTTTCTGACGCTCATTATCGGATGTCCCGCAAACCTCCCCTTCTCTTTATGCCAAATTTGCATTCAGAAGCTTCAATTGCATTTTTTTCAGATTCCCTCATCATTGTCGCCGTTTTTCTTGTGTTTAGACGGCAGACAAAGCAGTCAATGAGGGGCCTGAGGTCAAGATAAATGAAGGAGTTTTCCATTGGCGGAGTCTACCACATGAGGGTAAAGAAATCATTTTGCCTTTGCCTGAAACAAAGGATAATTGATGCTATCGCTTAACTTGCATGTTGGAAAAAAAAAGATTATCAATAGAGAAGACAGAACAACTCAAGGAGCATGCCATTCCTGTCTGTCTAAGTTAGCCGTGTATTGATGCGACTCTTTGAGCTGCTAATTAGTTGAAGTGACTGTATAATCAAGGAGAGCAGAAGGAGAGGGAGAGTTTTAGGTGGAAACAAAAGATTTCTTTCATTCCTTTTAAGTCCACCAGTTATCTGCAAACCAAAAGGATCAATTATACTTTCATATCAGGAAATCTAATCTATTCAGGCGTTAGGCTGTCATACAAATAACCGGCGGAATTTGAGCGGGGAAGTATTTTATGATGAGAAAGCGTCCTTTTTCCTTTCTGCAATTTATTCTTCTTTTTTAAGAAAAAAGAAATAATGACAGCTGTGGAAGACTGATAGTGATTGAAGTTAAATGTCTGTAATGGTGGTGTAGATGCTGATTAACTGTTGTTGATAAACAGTATTGGCAGCGAGCCGGCTGGATACAGCAGGGACAATCATTTTACATTTTTATTCAAATCACTGACACGTGCAGAACACCAGTCAGTCAGTGGTTACATTTCCACGTCAAGCTAGAGGTTTATAACAAGAAAAATAAGTAAAAAAAAGATGTTCTAATTGTGTCACCCCCCACAGGAGAATGTGCCACACACCACCTTGCCAAATTTGAATGATTAAAAAAAGTCATTAAAAAAAATAGCTTTCAAATCATGTAAATTCTAAGACGTCTCTGAAATGCTGGAGGCAATGAGACGAACACACACACACACACACGCACACACACACACACGAGTGGGAATAAGTGGGAATCAAAGTCTGAGAACATTGCTGTTCATCAGTGTTTGTGCAAAGTATAATACGGTATCAAACTAACTGATCAACAAAACGAGACGCGATGTTAACCTGCTTTGATCCGCTGTAAAGAGTAAACGAGTGTTTCCTCCTCATGCACGGGACCAAAAACCCCAGCACTTTAGTGGGGACCAAAGCAGCTGAGTGTCGCTGTCGGTCAGGGTTTGTACAGAATATTAACGTACAGAAACTTGAACAACATACTGTACTGGGGCTCCAACTAACGTTTGTTTTCATAATCGATTCATCTGTCGATTATTTTCTCAATTAATCTTTCTTAATTAATAAAATATCAGAAAATGTTGATCAGTGTTGACCATACCTGGAAATGTGTTCCCTTTGTTCCCTAAAAGCCAAAACGATTCAGTTTTAATGATTTCTTTGTTATATGGAGCAAAGAAACCAGAAAATATTCACATTTAAGAAGCTGAAAAATAAGAAAGCTTGTTTTAATTCTTTAAAAAACAAGGCAATCAGAGATGCCAGACTTCAGCCCATTCACGCAACAAGCCTCTGGCGGCCTCTGTTGGTCATATTGGCAAGTGCAAGTGTGGAAGCACAGACTGACTGACAGAGCCACTAAAAACATGTCGTGGGGTGAAGTGAACAACTCTATACTGTACAAACACAGTCCAGACAGACAGACGACTTTATTAATCCCTTTGGGAGGTTCCCTTGGGGAAATAATTTTTTTTTCTCTCTCCCTATTTTTACCTAGTAATTCATAGTTTCCCGCATTCACAAATATTTGCTGGCTTTATCTAATCCTCACATCAGAAAAGAAATGGTCATGGGATTGTCATGAACAGAAATGTCCAACCACCAAATAAACTAAATACTCAATGTAATCTAAATAATATCGAGGATTTTGTATTACCCCGTTACCAGAGTTTGACTCAAACTTCCCTGTAACTGTATGTGCCCTCATCAGTAGACAGAATTTGCACAGTTTCTTTCACCAAGATTCAAGTGGGCACCTGCAATCATCAGAATGGGACGTACATGGTGACCCAAACATTTGGTATGCAAATGCAGCCAAGAATGAAGCATTAAAAATGAATATTTCTCCTCAGTCAATGACTCATCGCTGATCCAACACACAAACAAGTTCTTCCTTGAATATAAAATTGAGATTGTTAAGTTGTGTGAAAAAAAAAAAAATCACAACCAAGGTGTGAAGACTATACAGTGTATTTCCCACTAATATAAATCAGTCAATCATTCAAGCAAATCTTTAACGAACTGTAAGATTGTTCATGTTATGTTGTAGATAATAGACGTGGGAATCAAAGGTCACCTGACAATGCGATAGATGATACACGGCTAACGATACCAACAATATCATGATACAAGAATTCTGTGATAATCAATATATTGCACGTACATATTCACAATATCGTGATTGGCGTTTGGTGTGAATACAGCATTAGATGGATCATTTTGTACATTTTGTGACGCCATGGCAGCTAGTTGCTGTGTTTTAAACAGAAGTAACAGGCCATTTCTTTTTACCAAAAGCTGCAAAATTTCACCTGGAGAGTAAGACGCGACCTGTGCGTCTATAAACGCGATTAGCGTATATCGTTTCGGTGCATTGACTTTGTATGTTAACTTGACGCGTGACAAATTTGCACCGCGGCCGGTGTGAACACAGCATGACTAAAGAAAACAAAACGTCCGTGCAAAGTTAAAAGTGCAGGATTTCTCTTATTTATTCACAACATAGAGAACAAACTGCAGTTGCTGTTAACTCTCTATTTGTCCAGGTAACTCCAGCCCAAGGTGACCTCATTCATTTGAGCAGCGCCGCCATGAGGCGACATGAAGTAGCAATACCCGGCAAGTGAATCTGGCAGGGTCTGTTACTTTAGAGTGCCTTCATTTATTAATTAAATATTGATATTTGCCCTAGTGCATCGATTATTGCATTACACAAGGAATATACGACGAACATATCACCAAATAGATATTTTGACCCACCCCCCCAGTATAGTTTCTCAATCCTGGTCCTCGGGACCCACTGTCCTGCAGGGAAACATCTAATGACCAGGATTAAGAGACATTGCCTTAGGAGACAAAGCCACTTTCATACATGAACTCCGGGTAAACATTTCCCGTAGTTTAGCGTTCCCATATGACAAATGCACTGGGATATTGTCAGAGTGACAGGAAGGAGAATCTCTGAAGCAACTTCAGCAGACATTTGTGCATAATCTCGGGAGAATTTCAGAGTTCAGTGCACGTCTAAATGAAGTCTGACTCTACCTCCAAGCTAATGCGCGCTAACTGTGCAATGCCAGTTGCTGTGAATCTGCTCTTAGTCACGCTCCACCGAACACCGGGCATGTGTCGTTAGACTGCACTTCCTAAACTAATGCAACCATAATGAAGTATGATTACCTGTGGGTGTGAAGACACATGGAGTCTAAAAAGTAGACTGACTGATGTGAAATTGCCTCTTGATGCACATTTTGCCGGAGGTAATGCACAACCAAAACCCAAGACTGTGCGTCTCTCTCAGTGAAAGGAAGATATTCCCATCGGGAAAAGCAAATTTATTCTGAAACAATTTAATTGCTGCGGTGAGATAAACATTCAGTATTAAAGGGATGCCTTGTTGGAAAATACACTGGGAAATACTGGAGGTTAAGTCTCAGACCTGGTGCAAAGGCTCATCCTCCGAGGTCTGTTTCACCAGCTCAACTGTCTGTCACACTGATAACCTGTCAGCAGATGGATGTAGAACCCGCATCTTTAAAACATGAGCTGGCACTCATTTCTGTCACCTCTTTAGGACCTTTTCTGTATTCAACACATTTACAGGACCACTGGTTCCAAGAGCGTTGTCCCAATGAGGCAGAACCTTAAAATTCAGGAGCGAGATATGAATCGTAGATGGGTTAAGATTAGCGTTAGGTTATAAGTGTTTAGGGTTAAGGTTAGAGAAACCGTTTGGGGTCAATCTATACAACAAGGGTGTCACTTTTAAAAATGAATAAATAATGAAGTTGAATGAATATTACATGACACACAACTCCTTCAATCATATTTGTATACCCCACTGTTCACCCACCCAACCCTGTCTATTATTACTCTTACGGATTACGTGACACTAGTCTAGTCCTAGTCCTAACCCAAGACACCTCAACACCTTAATCTGCGACACCTCCTTCGCCACTTCACTCAGTTGGAGCTAACGGCTAAGCTAACAGGTCGAGTACACAGATTTGTCTTCTACAGTGTAGAACCAGAACTACAACTATGGACTGGCAATCTGTCCAGGTTGTAACCCATTTTTCATCCCATGTCAGCTGGGATTGGCACAGCACCAGGAAAGCTGAAGCTTTGTGCCCATATAATTGTCATTACGCTAGCCCTCGGGACTTCCGCGGATCTACCGCCACCGTCTCAGTACCATAATTCCTAAACGGTCGAACAACTGCCTGATATCGAAAGTGAAAGATCTCTCAGCAGAAAAAAAGCAGCAGAAAGTCAAAATAAATCCGGACGGCCTGAGGGTTAATTTACTGACGGATTCAAAGTGGATTTAAGACCAAAGCGTACTCACGGCGCCCTCTGGCACACCACACAGTCAGTACTTCAGATGTTCTAGTACACTTCTAGGCTGTATATTTTTGAACTGGAATAGGTTTTTAAGGCTTGAGTTTGAACTCAGACCCCAACTTTGAATGGATATGCTACAATAAACAGCAGTTAATGCAGAGTCCTAACAAGAGCAGATGTGCCAACCTGTGCATGCATGCGAGTGCTTGTGTGTGTGCTTGTGTTTGTGTGGCAGAAGTGCTGTATGCACACTTTGTCATCTGCACGTCTTTGCACTAAGTACATGATAGGTTTTCCCGAGGAGCTCATCTGTAAATCATTTGTTGTACGCGCACACACACGCCACAAATTACAGCTTGTCATGTTAATACCAGCATCTAAAACAGGATCTACAATGTTTAACCTTTAGCTTTCCCCCACAGGATAACAGATGGGGCACAACATCGTATGTGTTCAGGCTCGGGGGGGGAAAGGGACTGAAATAGTTTACATGCAGGAGCAGATATAACATGTGCAACCATATGCACAGTGCACATTTAACATGCAGTAAATTCAGGATTTCTGTATTGGACTCTTGCAAGAAAGGAGTCGAAAGAAATTAACTCATCGACCTCTTGACACTCAACACTGACACAAATCAGCAATTTCAGTGACAGAGCCTGCTGCTGACTGGGCTTTTGTTTCAGACACAGAGGACTCAGCCATCCCTCCCCACGCTCGTACTTATACACAATAATACCCGCTGGGACAGGCTTTGCATTGACTTTCAAAATAACGGGAGGGGGGGGGTCAAATGCTGGATTAGCGTTGTAAAGTTTTGGGCTCTCCCTCTCCAAATCCTGAGGGAGGGTCGGGGTCATTTAACAAAATGTTACAATTTCAAGCCACAGCGACGACAGCGCAAAGCAATATCCACAACGAATATATCTACTGTAGCCTGCTACCCACGTGTTTTCACCTGACTCGAACCTAGAAGTGGCAAGCTCAAGCTCAAAGAAGAAAACACATGGCAGGTACCCACACGTTAAGGAGATTGTAGATATAAATATGTATTAATAAACTGGCCTTTTTCATGTTGCTATGGCTGCAACTAAAGTTCTGTTGAAATATAAATTGATTATTTAAGAATTTAAGATTATTTAAAATCTGAGTCTTGTTTTTGTTTATTTAAATGTTTTTCGCACAGCCATTAATAGACTAATTGTTGCAACTTCAGATTTTAAACTGAGCTTCAGAGATTTAAGTAACTAAACTCCCTTTCAGGCTGAACTTAAAAATGAACATATCCATGATTTTTAAACTCAAAGCCGCTTAAGAAAGATGATTAACAGCACACTATTCCGTTTGCCAGTGGTTGTTCTGCCCTGTGCAGTTTTTCTTCACTCCTGCATCAACCACGCGCGGACTGTGAACTTATAGATGTGCCAGAAACAGAGCGAGAGAAAAAACAGCAACAACTCCACAGAGACAATGTTACGGTGATTACCATTTCACATGTTGAGAATTCCTCTCTGGGACTCGTGAGAAATTGAAATGGGCATTTTAATTTATAGCATATAACGCACTTGCTTACTTGCAGCCCGACACTTCAACATAATAGGCGTTAAATTAATCTTTATGTTTCGTGCAAGCTTGTGTAATTAACATACACTGAATTTTAATTAAATCTAAACTAGCACGTCAAATGTAATCCATCTTATTAATTTGTTATTTATTTTATTCAGAGCAAAAGGGCAGCTTTTACCAACCCCTGCTTATTGTACACTTGAGTCAGTGTATGACTCGAGCAGAAACAGTTTGCTGATTAATCAATATGTTCAGATCATTATTTAACGGCCGGACACGTCGTACTAGCTTCTTGAATGCAAAGTTTTTTGGAATGTAGATCTCAATTTGATCTTTAGTTTCTCACAGATCTGCACAGTAACCATTTTAAAAACGTTTTTTCGAATGAAAATGAGAATAATGATGTCAAAAATTACATTTCGCACTCACAAATTAGATATTTATTCAAAATCTTTCAGGCCACCCCCCCTCCCCCCCAACCCCCGATGCTGATGTGGCCGCTGGAAGTTTACAGAAGACAAATGTACACAGAGAGCAGCAGAGATGATGGCAGTGAGCGACTGTGTCAGCAGTGGGTATATTTTACACCAACAGGCTCAGAGAAGCTTATGCATCAGTTCATTAGGCACCCACTTACCATGAAAAGGCCACAATCACCACACAACAACCCACCACCCACACTGTATACCTATTTGTCTCCTCTGTATGTTAAATCCACCTCCACCCACCCACTCACACACACACCACATCACAACGTTGTGTTTGATCAAAGTAGAACCTGCTGCCCTTCAACACATTTTCATGTCTCAGAACGGGAGAGAGATCGACTCCGGAGCGCGTCGTTACGCGCACCATTAAAACACAGCAGTAGACTAATCTCGGTGAGGGACAGTAGCAGCAGCAGGAGGAGCAGCAGGAGGAGGAAAGGTGATTGAGGACATGGGAGGCGAGGATAACAGTCGACGCTTACAGGAGAAGAAACTGAAGTGAGAGCCACGAGCGAGTAGGAGGGGCAGTATGTGGATGGTGGGAGATATGACAGGAGATGGAGAAGTGGAGATCGAAGCAGAGGTGGCAGGGTGAAGATGAGGTGGGGAAGAGGAAGAAGAAGGAGGAGCAGGATGTCAGGTCTTGAGAAACCGGTGGAGTAGGTGAACCAGGGAGTATGAAGTAGATGCTCGGGCTGGAGATGCTTGAAGAAACAGCAGGAAGTGATGGCAGCAGCAAAAACTAAAAAGTGATGCCTGGGGGTAATAGCAACTGTTTGAGAAGCAGCAGCAGCAGCTGGAAGATTCTTTAGGAAGGAACTGGAGCAGCAGTAGCAGGAGGAGATGATGGTGTTTGAGGGTAAAGGCAGCAGAAGGTACAGTAGGTAGGGGAGACTTTGGGGGAGGTGAGATGAGGAGGAGGCTGCATTGGAAGAGGCAGGCGCTGCATACTGTTTAGGAAGCAGTAAAGGGTGTGATGATGCTTCAGGGTAAAGTGAGGAGGTGATGTCGGGGAGGAGTTGTATAGGAGAAGCAGTGAAGGGGGGGTTGGCAACAGCTACACACACACACACAGTCACTGACCACTTATGAGCTATAATTATGATCCAGTCGCCTGCAGAGCATCACGGCAGAGAACTGGGGGGATGAGAAAGATGAGTTTGATGACAGCAAAATGTGATCCAGGATCCCATGGGACATTCATTATCTGGAATCTAAATTGATAAATGATTAAAAAAAAAATGTAATTATTATTTTTTGGTATTGGACATCTGTTGAGATTGTGACCCGGAGAGTTACGGCTTAGGGTCAGGGTATTTTAAAATTACAATTTGACACGCAATTAGCAAACGCTCAGTTTGTGATTGTTCTGTGTTTTATAACAGATTATAGAATGCAACACATAAATGTAAATATCTGCAAGTCCTCATTCTTGGTTAACAAGCAGAAAATATTAGACCGAAGCTTGACTTCCAAGTTATATTGCAAATTATACCCAAAACTGTTTTAGCCCTACAACCCTGAAGAGCAGTAACAGACAAAGCCTGATGCTTTCTTTCTTTGATATTATAGTCTGTCCATGACAGCCTGACAGTGACTTCAGCCTCCAACAGCTACACAGCAGCAGCAGCAGCCTCCTGTGTTCCTGTTATCCAGCCTCAGACACCGGAGTGAAAACTTCTCCCTTCAATTTAAAGAGCAAATACCTCCAATGTCAATACATGGAGTGGTTTGTAGAGCTCGGCCCAAAGTTTCATAAAGAACATCGCAGTAATGCTGGACTCCTGAGCAGAACCATGGTGAGCTTTGACATCCTGCTCTGTGAAGACATCATTAGTCCGCGAGCTTCTTCTTCGCCCTGCCTGCATCAGCGCAACACTGTCTGAGACATTTATGTCCTCCTTACCTTCCACTGCAAACACTGAAGTAATCACCAAGAGGAGCACGGCAGCACAAGTGGTCGGCATGGCAGAAGCGACTCTCCGCTTATCCTCTCCCATGATCCCGCTGACAAGACAAAACAAAATCCCACCAGAACCTCGATGTACGGTCACATTCCCGTCCTCGGAGTGTCCGTGTGTGCTGCACCGGCAGTCAGCGGGGAATGAAGCCGAGAAACACACTCTCACTCTTTCCCTTTCTTTCTTTCTCGCACCTTTTCTATCCAATCAGGAGAGAGCTCGGTGCTTCTGAAACCAATCACCCGTTCTTTTCCACCTGACCCAGGCTTCAAGCCCAGTGGTCTGGTCTCCCTCGGTTATGTGACGCAACAGTGACACCCAGTGGTGACGCGGTGGTACTGCAACAACACCAAACCTGATTAGATAGATAGATAGATAGATAGATAGATAGATAGATAGATAGATAGATAGATAGATAGATAGATATTTTCAGCCTGAATATAACCCTTATGGGACCCATATGGAGATCTAGGCTGGGGGGTGAATAGGGATTGAGCCCAACCTCCACCAAGGCCTTTCCATTTACTGCAATTAACTGTTTAAATAAAATAAATCCTGAATTCAGTTCACCACCAAAATTGAAAAATGTATTCATTGGGCCACAAACTTCTGGCCAGCTACAACATTTTATTTTCTAATCCCTCCATTACTTCATGAGTTATGCTTTTCACAGACAAAGAAAACATCAGCCGTAGATGCAAAACAGGATTGAGGGGTTTACTTTAATAAACATCAAAGTACTGTTTCATTGTTAAATGCACATTAATTATAGTGTAGGCTAAACTGAGTGGGTAACTACTCTCAGTTTGTTCACCTCTGATGAACCTGATAGACCAGAAATAAGCCGTGAAGAAACATTCCAGTGAATATTAAGCTCAACTCAGACAGAACTGAGATATTGAAATAAATGTGATTTCAGTCGTGATGTGTTCTTGGTGACAGATGGGCTGTTTTGAGAAGAGATTTTTTACACACTACACTCTCTAGAGTTCAACAACAACGTGTGAAAATAAATAAAACCCGTCCAAGTGTGAAAAAGTAAATAGTATTTATCAGCTCATCTGAACATCGTTGCTGACGTGTATTACTTCCTGGACACACTCTTCTATTTTCTAATGGTTATTTACAGCATGGTAACACACCTACTCTAACTCTGACAAAGAATACAGAATCTGCTCAGAAGCAGAGAGAGTCTTTATCAACTCAGATGAAAATTAAATGTGTGGATCTGTGGAACAGCTGCATGGATAAATTAAAATAAATAAAAGAACTTCACATTTGAACTTGATTTTGAAAAACAATTTAAAACTGACTATTAAAACAGTAATATTCTGGATAAATGCATTTTCTTTTCTTTTGATTATAAGGCTTTTTGTTTTATAAATCACATGCCAAGAGGTAAAAAAAAAAGTGCGTAGGGTAAGATAATTATAGAAATAAGTCTACACCTTTTTGGTCTATTTCCTTATGTGCAGAACGCTGCCATTTAATTTATAAGAATGTAGGTTTAATATGATCAAAATAGACACAAACTAACTAACCTTCACTCTTAAAAGAGTGTTTCTAAACGAGTCATCTCTACCAAAACTAGAAAGTGCAGCTCAGTTTATTTCTCTCAATTTCATGAAATCAATTTCTGTTTTCACGCAATTTTGAATTGTCCACATTCACCAGTATTTAAGTCCCGAAACACACACATCTGTCTTTCACCTTATGTTGTTATTACTTGTAATGGTGGAGAAGCTTATCCGTCTTCCTTAGACCGGTGGGAATTACAGCTCCAACAATCTCAATTCATCTCTGTGAGCTTCTTGATTAAAGACAGCACTGACCTTGCTCATGACAAAAGAAACTCACTTATTCTTTTAAAGAATATAGAAAAAGCTAAACAAATGTGTCCTTCAGTCAATTCTAATTACACACAAAAACTTCTGATAGAAGTGCTGGAGGCGAAAGATGCAAAAGAGAATCGACACGGCTGAAAAAACATGATCCATCACGGAACTGCAATACCAGAGCTACAGTAGATGTGAGACGTTCAAGGCAGCGTGACTTATAGAGAGAGAGAGACATCCTACATTAGACAACATTAAAGTAACGTTTTGAGTTTGTACGGTTAAATCATTTAGTTGAAAACTGCATGTACATTGACTGAATATAAGCCTGACCTATTAACACTAGGGATGGGAATCGGTATCGGTCCAATACTAGTTAAAAACAGCGGTTCGGATATCGGACAGATAAAAATGTAGAATCTGATAGAATCCAAAAATCCTATACGTCACATGCTTCACGATGCACACACTGTAAAAAAAAAATGTAAATAAAACCTGCAACAGGACTTTATCTAAGTTATGTATGGACTGTTTATTTGGAACATTTGTGACACAGCTGGAGAATTATGTCTTTGCAATGACTCAGCATAAATGTGTCTCTTTGAGTTCCTGGTATCAGGCACAAAAGTGGTATCGTCCATCCCTAATTAACATTTACAGAGTACTGCCAGTCTATACTTGTGTACAGACTTTGGTGAGAGGCCAATGTAAACCAGTCAATCTTGCCCTGGGCATTGTGTTTATTAGTCATTTCTTTTCCCCACACCTATTTAATTTGGTGTTTCTTACTGTTATGTACCTGTGTTTACACTATGTTGTATAACATTGTGGGGGGCTACGGTAGGTCAGTGGTAGAGCGAGTTGTCTTTCAACTTCAAGATTGTGGGTTCAATTCCCAGCTCTGCTAGTCTACATGCCTAGCATGTGTCCTTGGGCTTGGGAAAGACACTTAAAGGAAGACTTCAATTTACATTTAGCTTTGTATTAGAATAGGGGTGGTATATTTGAAAAATTGTGCTTCCCAACCTCAGTTTCTCCTGAGATGAGAAATATCTTAATTCTTTTCTTTGTTAGGTTACGTGCCCACCAGTGACACTTGGTCCTGTTAGCATAACTATTAGCAAAGATGGAGGACATGTTTACATTCTGGGAATGAGGTCCCATCCCCCTAAGAGTGGGTCTAAAAAGTGTGGATTTAAGGTTGCAGTTTCAACCCTTGGACCAAGGCTCGGACCAAGTGTCACTGGTGGGCACGTAACAAAGAAAAGAATGAAGATATTTCTCAGCTCAGGGGAAACTGAGGTTGGGAAGCAAAATGTTTCAAAAAAATACTACCCTATTCTAGAAATAGTGAGGTATTCCTTTAACCTAGTAACCACTAGGTTAAAGGAATACCTCACTGATTTGCATTTAGCCTGGTTCTATTATTTTCTGTCATGCCCCCGCCCCCCCACACACAAACAGAAATGTTTTCACACACCCCCAAATTGAAATACTATTGAGAACCTGATGATTTTTATTTATTTATCTGTATAAACTACAGTATGAGTTGTCCTGCCCCTCACCGTGCCCCCCCGCCCCACTAGTACTGATTTAACCCCACGTTGATCTTGATGGCTGTGCCGACAGCATGTGAATGTCTACGAAAGATAGATTGTGGTAGAAAATGCACTCTATGAAAGTGTGAGTGAATGGCAAAACTATGATGTCATCAAGACAAGAAAAGTGCATTTAACCACAGAAGCCTCTGTAATATCAATCATTTTGGCCTTGCTCAAGGGCACCCAAGTCCTCGACTTTTAATCGACACAACAACAAGCCCATTTCCCTTCCACAAGCACAAAATAACACAAAAATATAACCAACGATGTAGTCATACTGTGTATACAAATAAGAATCAAAGCAGATAAATAATCAAAACTTTAAAAATCTTTCAGTCATTAATGTCTATTTCAATAAATATATGACAGTGGATTACATCATTCAGGTGTGTGTGTGTGTGTGTGTGTGTGTGTTGTGGGAGTGAGAAGTTATCAAGGTTTACCTTAAGGTCAGAGGTCAGGAGAGCTCCAGGAAAAAAAGAGACTTATCTGCCTTTTGTGCGTCATCTAAAACCAAACAGGAGAGTAGAACCAGCTTCTGCTCCAGCTGCTCCAGGGATCAGCTCATCAACACAGTTCAATATTCCAGCGTGTTACAGCTCAGTCACTTTGAGTTAATCCAGAAACTGAATTAAACTTTAGAGTATTTCCTATATGTTTCCATTGTCACTCCTCACAACACCTCTGTCCATCAAGCTTCCTTTGTTTGAGTTTTTTTTTTTTTTTAGCTCACAGGTGTGACTGATTTATCACCTCCCTTCCCCCAACCTCTTCCTGCTCAGATGAAATAAAGGGCTGTTCTGTCTTTTTTTTTTCCTTTCCCCTTTCTTTAAGTTGTTTTTTATTCATTAAAACAAGTTCTTTTAAGCTCTGTATTTTAGTCCTTATTTGCCTGCACCAACATGGTCCCAACAGATGCTCTGTGATAGTGAACTTTGTGCTTTGTGTTTGTTTGGTGAGTGGAAGAGCGTACGCACAAAGAACAAAGAACAAAACAAAAAAAGTTCAAAACAGCAAAGCCCTTCATGGGGCAGACCATGACACAAGCAGAATCTACAGCAGGTACACAATGACGCTGAAGAACAATGGGTGAAAAGGAAACGCTGAAATGTGTTTGACCCTTGACATTAACGTTGCAGGATTTATCGACAACGTGCACAATCAAAGAAAAAAGTCAGTGTTCCTACAAATCAATGTACTTTTTAAATTACAGTCTCCAGCCCAGATAATCAATTTCAGTGTCTCAGCATGACATTCTTCTTGGCAGAAATCGTTTATTTCACCTTCATCCAGTGAGCTACTGCATCCAGGTACACTCTGACCCATGTGTTGTGTCTGTGAATGTTTCTTTGGTTTGTAGAGAATTCAAAGAAAACACAATCCATGAGTTTCTCTTTCAAACCACAAGTGACTGCTAAAAAAAACCTTGTATTACAGACTCACTGGTTGCCATATTAACAGAACAAATAGGGTTAAACTGTTAGTGTTGTTTTGGCCAACGGGATTGACTTAATTCAATCACTAATAATTCTCTATATGAGCAGGAAAAAAAAACTCTGTGTTGCTGCCTCACACAGAGACACATTTCAGGGAGAAACCTCAGTTTGAAGACTCACTTCAAACCCACGCGGTGTATGGTTGAGTCACTCAAAACTTCTGCATTGTTCAAAAACTTGGGGCGACTCTCTGCCTCGGTTTCATTCTGTTGTATCAGATTTGCAACTTCAGCGTCAGGAAAATAAATCATTCATTAACTGCAAACTGCCTGACTGGTGCAATATTGTCATACACACACAATACATGGCCTTGTTTTCTCCGGCAGGGTCAGGTGAGGCTTGTCAGCTCCTGCTTTTTAAGAGCTTTACATTTATTTACAGTTGAAGTGCTTGTGGTGAGTTGGCTGCTTTCATAGAGAAGTAAGTGCATTAAAGATGTGACATTCTCATTTGCAAGAGATACTGTATTTAAGAGCTTGTGTCGTACACATGAAGAGAAATGATTCAAAGTGCAGTTATACGGCTACACACAAACGAGTGACTAGTGACTTGTGAAGCAGTTGTTTTCAGTGTAACTAAATCATTAAAATCATATAATTAAAGGAATACTGCCTGTACTTTGCATTTAGCTTTGTATTAGTAGAATATGGGTAGTATTATTATTGAAAAATTCTGCGTCCCAAACTTAGTTTCCCCTGAGTTGAGAAATATCTCAATGTGCCCACCAGTGACACTTGGTCCTGTTAGCGTAACTGTTAGCAAAGATGGCGGACACTGTTTACATTCTGGGAATGAGGTCCCGCCCCCTACGAGTGGGTCTAAAAAGTGCGTTGCAGTTTCAATGCTCAGACCAAGTGTCACTGGTGAGCATGTGACAAAGAAAAGAATGAAGATAATTCTCGACTCAGGGGAAACTAAGGTTGGGAAGCACAATTTTTCAAAGATACTAGCCCTATTCTAGTAATGCAAAGCTAAACGCTAATGTTTGCTACAGTTTGGCTTGATTCTTGTGTCATACTTTTGCTTGTGCCAGTGGCCGGCAGTCTGGCGACGTCACGCCTAGTATCGCCTCAGCTCGCTTGGAACCTCACCAGAGCAGGTACCAAAAAAAGTACCAGGTACTATCGCTAGTGGAAAGGCAAGGTGGTGGCGAGGCGGTGGAAACAGCAAAAACCAAAAACATGACAAGTGTTATTACTGACCTTTTTGTTCGACCCCGTGGGCGAGAATAATTGCATCTTGCCAAACTGTTGAACTATTACTTTAATAGATGCAAATGAACAATCAACAAATTGTCCATGTCGGAATCCACGGTAACAATCAAACAGAGTTTAATGAAGGGAACGCGAGGCTCGATACACTTGTGAATCACAATCCGATTAATACACAACTCCAGTGTGTGTGTGTGTGTGTGTGTGAGAGAGAGATCTGCCATCTGACGGGAAAAAAAGCAGAAACGCTGCAAAAAGTGATAAATGACCAGGCGGATGTGTACATGTTGTGATTCGTATGTACAAAAACTGAAAAAGTGTTTCACTTCAGACATGATTCACTGACAAATGTTCCCGAGATGAAATGTTTGCTCTTCTTCTTCTTCAGCAGTGCTTTTTCTTTACAAAGGGGACGAATCGCTATAATCGTTTTCTCGTTCTTCTTAAAATGGTCCGGTTAGCAGTTGAAAGTGAGGTAAAAATCTTGGTCCAAGATTTCAGGAGTGTGATCGTTTGTGTGGAACATGTCAAAACGGATCCGTCGAGGCCAACACACACCGAAACATTTGGACAACTACATCACAGGTTATGGGGAAAACTCTTTGCCAGCAGGTTATTATTATACTGTACATTCATGGTTGAATATGGTGCCAGTCTTTTTTTTTTGTTTTTTGCTAATGTACACAGACATCTACAGCTTACACAATGTTTGTTATAAAGACAACCTCGAGTTAGAAAACCAAAAGTGAATATTCCATGTAAAAAGTATGAATGAATGAATGAATGAATGAATGCGCCACATATCGGGGGGCACTAACATTTCTCGATGAACTGCTTACAGGAGCTAAATGAACCTGATAAAAAGTCAAACAATCACAATCAATGTTCCTCTTCGTCTTCATCTGTCCTCCTCTTCTTTTTCCCATATTCTTCATCCACTGAAGCCAGCTCAAGAAACTGAATCGCACTGAAACTAAGACACAGCAGAACCGAGCAAAACAAAACAAAGGATATTGTCACTGTCAATTTCTTTTTGCTCCTTTTTGTCAAATAAAATCAGGGCCATTTTCTCCCAAAAAATGTCATTTTAACTCTTTTTTTTTTTCTTTTGGCAAAGTAACTTCCCAATCTTCTCCCTACCAGAACCCCCATTTTTGTCGGCCCCACGGTTCAGCCCTGCTGTAGATGTTGGAGTTTGACTGGAGGCGGCAGCAGCAGCGGCGCTCGATCATCGCTGAAGCAGCAGGACAAGCAGTGGGAGCAGCAGAAAGGAGCCACAGAGCCGGGTCGGAGGCGTGGCTGCTGCGCTTCTGACTCGGTTGTTGTCTGGCGGGTACAATCCCGGTCTGGCGTGAGGACAATGTCCACCGACACACATCCCGCTCCCTGAGCCGCTGATGTCGTCACCTGGTGAGGTGAGCAGAGAGGGACAGAAAATGATTCAGTATTTTATTAAAAATTTAAATTTAAATATAATACTTGAAAGAAATTGTTGTTTTTCTTGCTGGAAGACACATGAGCACCATTTAACCTTCATCTATCAATTTGTTTTAAGGTTAATCGTCATTTCTCTCCACTCAAATCTTTTTGTTCTGCGACAGTCCACACAGGAAGTGATTTGGTTTATGCTGAGACAAACGGAGGCAGCGGCAACACTGTGCTTGTAAACAGGTTTCGAGTTTGACGGAAAACACAAAAGAGCGCCCAAGAAAACTTCCACAGCTCAAAACCCCCCCCGCTGTCATTCAGCAGTTTGACAAGATGAATTCCTCTAACGTCGCTTGACAGAGCCCGTTTCCTGATGCTCGTTTCTGTTCGCGGAGACTAAACAGGCAGAACAACAACATCATAAATCTGGGAAAAGTGCACTGAACTGCAGCTTTATATACCATCATGTTGTGATGGTTGTGTGAGACTGTTAAGTTTGTAAAATGGAGAAAAACACAACAAAGGTAAGGCTGTACTGTAGAATAACATGAAAAGACTCACTGGCGTCCTGGAAGTCCACGTCGTTACCATCCATTGCGTTTTTCAGCCTGTTGCTCGTAATTTTGAGCTGCATGATTTGCTGCCGAATCGTCATGTCTGGCTTTGTGATGTCAAGCTCCACTTCTGGATTATTTATCTGATTAGCCAAGCCGTCGCCCATCACCTCTGGAAGATATCTGTAAAGGACAGGGGGGGACATTTAAGTGCAGGTTTGAGTGAGACGAGCCGGTCACTGAGATTTAAGGGATATGTGGATGGACTAACATAGACTTATACAGCCCAACAGAGGATACTAGTTTTATCTAACCTTTATTTAACCAGGTAAAGTCCCTTTAAGATCAAGATCTAATTTAGCCAAGAAGTCAGCAACACACGTCGTAATAAATACAACTTCCAAGAGACAGATTACAAACAAAAACAGACAATAATTTAAGAATTCCAAACTGCAGTTGGCATCACGGTAGCAACTTAAGAAAGCTTTGAGGGTGAAGAGTTCAGATATAATCGAACCTAAACCTACCCACTACAATCACAGATTAATTACATGAAAACACGCTGCTAAATTGTCCTAAAATGTTCTAATTTCAAACTCCTGGTCCTCAAAAATGTGTGTATGAGACATTGTGCTGTGCACAAACACACATACACACACCGTTTGCCCAGAGGTGGGATTTATTTATGTTCTTGGAACTACTTAAAATGTTAAATAGCTCAATTTAAACTCCATACTTCACGCGCATACTCCATATTCCACTCCAGGAGAATTTAGTGGGGGCAGTAATTCTGCACGTGTGACATTTATTGAGCTCTCTGGTGATCCACTAGGTGTCGCTATGGATTTCCAAACAGTTCATCACATTAATAATTCTCTCTCTGCCACACCTACACACACACACACACACACATTTCATATATCCTTAATCTGTCACACACAGTCAGCAGTTCATCTATATTTCATGGCTCTACACTCATAATTCTACACACACACACACACACATCATATTTCATGCCTTTTCACTGTCATGTGTGGTGTGTTCTGCTCAGGATGGATCTCATCACTTGGCTGTGATCCAAACACTTTCAAGGGTGTGAGGTGTGTGTGTGTGTGTGTGTGTGTGTGCTCAGAGGGGGAGGATAACATGGATGCATATCAACATGGCATCAAATTGTTCTGTAATCCATTTATACACAGATTAAGGCTGAGGCAAACAATAGAGGCTTGTGTTTGTGTGGCCCTGAACGCTTTGCGCTGTGAGGGAGAAATATCAATTCAAGGCTTCAGAATACATTTAATATGTACTCACGCTACAATTTGCAGCTTCTCTTTTGAGTCTCTTTTATAGCTCTTTGAAATGTCCATGTAAGTGAATGTAAGGACTGCTTTACAGGCAACAGGAAATAAAATGTGTGTGTGACAGATCCCAAAACAAAACCAAAACAATCTTTATGAATAAAGTGAGTCGAGTGCGGATATAGGAGTAAATTTAAACCCAGTCACCACCAAAAACAGAGGGGCAAACCTCTCAGGCTGTGTCTTCCTCACCTGGCTTTGGTGATGCCGTTCCAACATTTGTCCTGAGCGGCGCCTCCTGCTGCCATTTTGCTGCAAAGTGCCATGGGAAGCTGGGTCCAGTACTGTCTCATCTCCCTTAGTTTACTGGAGAGGTCTGACACCTGAGAAGAGAAGCAATCCACATGTATGAGGAAGTCTCACATTTTCAACTCCAATCAAAAAATTCCAATATCTAATAAAAAAAAATGTTTTTACCAGGAGGGCATAACCTGTAGAATGGCCTGTAATATGTTTAATATTTTTGTCAATAACGTTTTATTAAAAACAGGACATATTGACACTGGAATACAGCCAACATCCCTCCCTTCCTTTCAGGTTACAGAGACTGAATCTTAATGAGAGATGCATTGGAAAACACACATAGTGAAAACAAAGTCTCTATTCTTGTTTTTTTCCGACGTGAAAACAGCTTTCAGGGCAGATGCCTCATTGTTTGCTAAAATCTAAAAATTATTACTGTTGTCTTGTAATAGACCACAGGGAAGAAGTTGTTTTTTCAGTATATTCAATTGGTGTCTACTCACTATTTTTACATGAATCAACATACATTAGCAACTTGTCCTTGACAATCATAATCGATTAATCTGTCGATTCTTTCCTTGATGAATCAAGTCATCGTTTGGTCCAGAAAATGTCAGAAAATGTTGAAAAATGTTAATTGGTGTTTACCAAATTTGTCTTATTTTTGTCCACAACCGCAAACGATTCATTTTTAAAGATTTCTTTGTTATCTGGAGCAAAGAAACCAGAAAATATTCATATTTAATTAGGAGACAGTTTCAGTATACACATGCATCGACCTGTACATTGTTATGTAACTGCATCCCAATAATACCTGGGATATCATACAAACAAATAAGGGATTGCAAACAAAAGAAATAATTTAGATGGTAATCCATCACACAGAACTATCTCAAAGGTATCTTCCACTAATTCTGAAGTCATTATGAGATTAACTCAACTATTATTTACTAGATATTACATTTTTAAAAGAATCTCATAACCTTTGCACAGTATTGTCAGTGTGCAAGTACAAACCTGCATTTCCAGTCTGATTCCAGCAGTTGGGGACGGTTTGTACTGTGACACCGTCAGCGAGCCGCTATTCCTCTTTGGCTCGTTGAGATCGGGGCTTCCTGTCCCCGGTTCACCTGGACGTCCACATGTTTGGTACACCTGCACACACACACACAGTTCAACACGCTACTGGAAGCTCATTTGTAGAGCTACAACAAACCACTAGATGTCGCCATAGCCACGCGTCTCAAAGAGAAAAAAGGCTGTCTGCATTTATAAACAGTAAGACAACTGAAAACCTGACCAAGGCTGTTTATGGATGTACAGTACATAAAGTAAAGGGATGTCTGATACATTTAAGGAGCCTGACAACTTAACACTGTTGCCAAGTTTGAAGTGAATGATATAGAAACGTAAAGAAGATCAGAGCTGAGAGGTTGAGCCGGGATCCTGAAGGTAAGCACTTTTCAAGTCTAGTAATTACGTCTTTGGATGAGTTTGTATTAAGCTGAACGATCTTTGACCCGTGAATCAAATTCAGTCACCAAATTACCGGTGGCAGGTGTGATAAAATAATTCAGTGTGGGTGCAGGATTGTGGACATAAGCATGAGCTGGCATTTTACTGCACATCAAATGCTTCCAGGGGAAAATGAGCTCGGGGTCGTGTACGCACTCGGAATAAACGATGGGACAAGAGTGAGACGGTGACTTGACTCGACTTCAGGTGTCTTACTTTGGCCGTGAAATCGTCCATGTTCTCCTGCTGGTAGTGAACAGCCTCGTAGATCCGTGCGGGGATGGAGTGGAGGACCACGTCGAGACTCGGCTCCATGCTGAAGCTGGCCACCACCTGGATCATGATGTCTGGACAAAGTGAGCGAGAGAACAAAGGATATTTCGTGAATTCATCCATCCATGCATTTTCCACCGCTTTATCCTCCACATGAGGGTCACGGTGGGGACGCTGCGGCTGTGCCAATCTCAGCTGACACAGGGCGATAGGTGAGGTACAACCTGGACAGATTGCCAGTCCATCACAGGGACACAGAGACAAAGAATCATCCACTTTCACTTTCACACCTACGGTCAATTTAGAGCAGGGGTGTCAAACTCATTTTAGTTCAGCACAATTTGATCTCAAGTGGGCCTAAGCAGTAAAATAACAGCATCATAACCTACAAACGAAGTATTGAAGTATCTTTACCTGATATTTCATGAGAAAAATAATTGCAATTTCAACACTCAAGCTTACCATTTAAACATTTAATCACAGGCATCTGGAGCCGAAAAATGTAGTATTACACAGATTTATCCTGTGGGCCAGATTGGACCCTCTGGAGGGATGGTTCCGGCCCGTGGGCCGTATGTTTGACACCCCTGATTTAGCGTGTCCAATTTGCCTGATCCCCACATCTGCATGTTTTTGGACTGTGGGAATTCATGTCCAACCAAACAAAATCTTTTTTCCCCCATATCTATTTGTACCAAAATATTTTGCTGATGATTTTCCATTTATGGGATCAATAGTTGTGATTTTATCTTTAAATGTACATCTTTATCCTTAATCACTCTCACTTTTCTCTGAGAGGTTTGTGCATACACATCTGGATCATCTGATAAGAACTCCTCAAACACTGAAGAGAGAGGAGTTTTAATCTGAAGAACCGGTGTTTTGCGGAACTTTGCGAGATGGAGAGTGGTGGTGTAGCGGGTCAATGAGGTAGGAGGGGGGTGTCCAGATTGTGAGGGGTTATTTGTGTGCAAGGAGATGGATTTTAAATTGGATGAGTTGTGGGATGGTGGAGCCGGCGGAGGTTCTGGATGAGCTTCGGGAGCAGGTGTGGGTGAGCAGACGGGCGGACAGCAGAGTTCTGAACACGTTGGGAGTTTATGGAGGATTTTGGACGATGAGGCATAGAGAATGCTATTGCAGTAATCGAATC
The DNA here is from genome assembly GCF_019176455.1 of Solea senegalensis. Classification (NCBI taxonomy): domain Eukaryota; kingdom Metazoa; phylum Chordata; class Actinopteri; order Pleuronectiformes; family Soleidae; genus Solea; species Solea senegalensis. The sequence continues at coordinate 17,142,637 of NC_058034.1, forward strand.
GAGATGTAATGAATGCCTGAACTATGGAGGTGGTGATGTTATTAAAATAGATATCATCAATGCCACTAGAATGTTGTGAAAATGTAACCATAATGCTAAAAAAAAAAGCATTTATTATGGTGTCCATATAGTTAGTTGTATATGAGTTGTGTTGTGGCATTAAAAAAAGCATTAAAACCCTGATGGATTAATAACAATTACAGTAAGTTGTTTGGCTGAAATATGCTGATAGAATTATATCACAAGACATGATTATGAAACATGTCATAGGATATACTCTACATAGATTAAGGCATTATAGTAATTACATTTCTTTTTGCCCGCTCATGGATGAAGACAGTTAGAAACTGTTATGACAGACTTATCTTCACTCACACCTAAGGGAAAAATCTCAGTGGTTCTTAAATCCTTCATACAAACCACATAAGACCAAAATCTGCTCATAAAAGTGCTTCATAGATGAGGTGCAATGTTCCAGGGATCCACTTCGACTAATGACATCCAAATTCACTCCACCAGTTCATTAATTCACTAACACATTCCGTAGTACCTATTAGGTTTTGCCACTCGGGGGCCAGGTCGGCTTGGTTGGCGAGGCATCCCTTCATGACGTTGGAGCAGTAACTGGAGCAGGGCTTGACCGAGGCCAGGCTGTGGCAGTGAGGGCAGTAAACCAGCTTCATCAGGGCCTTGGTGCACTCTGGACTCAGATTGACCTGGTGGATTCAGACAGGACTGTAAGCAGTGGACTCACTGATCATTTAACAATTATTAAGTGATTTTTCTTTTTTAACAAGGAATTCACGCCATCGTAACAATGCATAATTGACAGTATATGAAAATTAGTGTAGTGTTGTGGTTTCAAAATGCACTCCCGTTATGAAGCCTTGAGATTTGTGATGTCAGTTTTTGCAACCGCACTCCTATTGGACATCACCAGCTGTCAATTACACCAGTGTCCACTCATCTGTTATGTTTTTTCTTCTAAATGGGGAAAATTATTTACATAATTGACATCATTTTCTATTAAAAAGGAAGTAAAACTAGCGATTGAGACCATTAACTACTCAGAAAATAAATTGTTTTAACCCTTAGAGCTCCAGCGGCTGATTACTGTCATTTTATTGTTTTTATTCTCATATATTTATCTATTTACAGATGTTTGTATGTCACCTGAGCCCCCTTCTGTACAGCGCTTTGGTTCTCATATTCGTGAATGCAACCTGGATTAACCAAGGAGCATGCTAATCCTAACCAAGGAGCATGCTAATCCTAACCAAGAGGCATGCTAACCCTAACCAAGAGGTATGCTAACCCTAACCAAGAGGCCATGCTAATCCTAACCAAGAAGCATGCTAACCCTAACCAAGAAGCATGCTAATCCTAACCAAGAGGTATGCTAACCTAACCAAGAAGCATGCTAACCCTAACCAAGAGGTATGCTAACCCCATGGAGATGCTAACCCTAACCAAGAAGCATGCTAATCCTAACCAAGAGGCATGCTAACCTAACTGCTAACCTTGCTATAACCAAGAAGCATGCTAACCCTAACCAAGAGGTATAACCAAGAAGCATGCTAAAACCAAGAGGTATCCCTAAACAAGGCTAATCTAACCCATGCTAAACCAAGAGGTATCCTAACCCTAACCAAGAAGCATGCTAATCCTAACCAAGAGGCATGTTAACCCTAACCAAGAGGTATGCTAACCCTAACCAAGGAGCATGCTAACCCTAACCAAGAGGTATGCTAACCCTAACCCTTACCCTAAGAGGCATGCTAACCCTAACAGTTTAGGCAGTTTAGGTAACTGCCCAGCTTATGAGAGCTAAGACACTGAGTAACATTTGAAACTAGTGAGCCCTGTTTGACTCTCAGATCACAGAAGACGACATTGTGAAATTATAGGTGACACAGCCTGAAGACAAGGGCGGTGATGGCCCCCTCTTGTCAGGCTTTAAACAGTCCACGGTTTCAGTTACACCTTCGGCTTCTGATCATGTGCTCGAGTCATGAAAGGTGTCCATTTCCACAGTGGAGTTATTTTACCAGCAAACCTCTGACAGATCTGATTGAAGTTTACTCCACAGTCAGGGCAGAGGAGCGTTTTGTACGTCTGAAACTCTCTGGATGCATTTACTCTGCGTGCAAAATATTCAAGTCACTCAGCAGACTGTTGAAAACTTTCCCGAGTTGCAGAATCAATTACTGTCAACACAGAGTCGCCGTCAATTTGTCAATATGTCGCCGGAACATTATTGTTGTGTAGAAATCTGATTTAAGCGCTGATCAATTCAAAATGCCTGCGCTCATAAGAATAATGCAGCTCTGACAAAAATCAATGCAGAGCTGATGGATTACACCAAGTGTTTTCAGAGCGGGGGTGGTGTGGGGCCTCACCAGGGAGTGTCCATACGGCTTCAGAGGAGGATCAGTAAATGGAAGTTATTGCATTAGAGATCACGTACAACAGTGTAGATGTGGAGGATTTGTTAGGGTTGCAGACACTAAAAGATGTTTTCCCTAAAAGAAGGTTTTATTTTTGGCCTGGTCTGTCTATGAGCAACTTATCTCAAACATTTAAGGAAGGATTTGGATGGAATAATTATAAGAAAGTACGTAAGTTATGGCCCAAGAATACAGTGGCCGACAGGGGCAAAGGCACTGCAACGACCCACAACGCATGCAGGAGGAGAAACGAGCTGCATATTCACAAACGCTGCAGATTCCAAAACACCGTACAAGAGAGATTTTACTGGATTTCAGTGGTGATTCGGTTACAGTGTTGGGTTTTGAGTGCATCAACTCTGTGTTGTTGTCTTTAGTTTAGTAGTTTTTGTAGTTTCTGATGTTAAACAGCAAATTCAACCACATTTCTATGATCAGAAATGAGTGTTTAGCAGAGGAAAGTGCCTGTTTCAGTTCTAAAAACGCACTTACATAGCGAGTAAAGATTGTAACTTGTCACATGTACAATACTCCATAAAAGCTACGGGGCTGAACAAGATGGTGCGATTAAGAATTGAACTGAACTGCAAAGAAGCACAAACAGTAATTGTAAGGATTCTTGTGAAGCTTAAAGCGAAGAAAGGACGGAGTAAAAAACAAAACAAAAAAGCATGTTCAAACAAGTCGTGTAAAAAAAAATACACTAAGTAAAAAAACATTATCACACCCATAATTTGACAAGGACGTCGTCGTCCCTCTCAAAAGGGAGCTTTGTTCTGATGGCAGATGACAGTACATTTCTGATCATCTTTGTTTTCCTTGTTTTTTCCAGGGTGGAGACATTTTTTTCTGACAGTTGGGGTGTGACGCCAGTGCATCCATCATATCTGCTGTCGTGTGAGTCAGCCAAGTGCAAAGTCACGAAGAGAGATGATGCTCTCTCTCACTGCAACAGCAACGGTCAATCTCAAACTCTCAGTATCTCTCTCTCTCACTCTACACACACACACACACACACACTCACCTGCGACACCTTCCTGACCACCTCTCCGCTGACGATCAGCCCTTGGACAAATGACCGTGCTGTGACAAAAGCCCGGATCACCTTCACCTTCATGTCCCGCGGGATGTCTCCAAATGGCCGCAGCGTCTCTTGTTGCTTAGCAACGCATTCAAGGTAGTCCTCCGACAGGCTGACCTGACAGGACAGATGCGACAGTGGCAGACATCATTTAGGACCGGTATAAACGATCTTTCCCACAAGTCGGCGAGGGTTTGAGAGCAATAAAGGAACGAGAAAAAATCCATCAAAGGCATCATTTAAACCTTTTGGTTTCAGGGTAATTCTCTACGTCTGTACTCACCTCTGGTGGAGCAGAGGATTTAAAGGAGCGCTCCAGCAGACGGGACCAGAACTCAGACAGGGTCTCGTCCAGGTTTATGGTGGAGCCTCTGTAGTACTGCCGCAGGTCAGTGTACAGGTCCAGGAACAGACGGGTGTTCTGAGAGTACAGCGGGCCGAGAGGGGACAGCACCTCCTGGAGGGAGCGCTCAGAATTACTGTGCAGCTCGGTGAAATAGGCTGGAGGAGGAGAAGGAGGAGGAGGAGGAGGAGGAGGGAGACAGACAAAGGAAGGAAAGATGTACATGTAAAACACAGTTTTGTGCTCTTCACATAAATGAAGTATGTAACTTTAAATGTGAGCAGATGTCAGACTATACGATTAATTGATTACTAAATTAAAATAGTTTGCTAATTGATTGATCGTTTTGAGGTTCTTTGATTTTTCAGCTTCATAAATGTGAATATTTTTAGATTCCTTGGCTCCATGTAAGAAATAAATCATTGAAACGGAACACACACAAGACATGGATGATTCAGCATTTTACGAAACCAAACAAGTACAATAAATGGAGAAAATAGTCAACAGATTAATCATTATCATAGTTTAATGCCTATCAGCTTTATTTACACAAATACTTTCTACTGTTTTAAATAACCCAGTCATTAAGCAGTTTGATGGGATAAGTTATTCTTGACTGCACGCCCTCCGTGCTGCTGGTGTATACACACATGCGCTCCTTTACTCAGGTCTGATTTTAATGGCGATGAAAACGCAGCATACAAATATTGTTACACTGTTTCTGTACATTAAAGACCAAATAGATGCAGAAGAGTAACATAAAACAACATAAAATTAACATATATTACAAGCTGCACTTTAGTCGTTAAATGATTAGATGCACAGCAGCTGTATTCAGTGAAACAGCTGTCTGCCACTGCAGTGAATGTCATAAAAAATAAGAGCTTATGAGACTGTTAAAGAAACATTGAGTTGGAACGACCTGCAGAGAGAGAGAGACAGCAATAATCACGCACATTCATCTCACACAGACATTCCAGCCATTGTTTATATAAAAAAAAGTTTCACTGTATATGTCATTTTGTTTTAGACGCTTAAAGGAATACTGTCGCTCCTGCACAGGTCAACAGAAGATGAGTTACAACACGTTTTTTGTTGTTTTCTCTGATGCCACACAGATTCAAAGTGAGAATAAGGGAGTCAGTAAGTGTCCCTGCACTATATTGGTCTTGGCTTTTTTCTCCTTCTTCAAAGGCGGTGGACCCTTGCCAGCCTGTTCTAACCACAAGCAGATGGACGGCCACATTATTGCTGCTGAGGTGGCCTGCTGCCTCCAGACTAATAATACTGTCCTCCTCCTCTTTGGACTCCTCCTCCTCCTCTGACTCCTCCACCCAAAGCCACTTGGTTTCTCTTCTTTCTGTATTTTCTGACTGGATTCACAGTTTCCTCTCTGTACTAATGGCACATTTCTCACTTGCTGTATTTGTCCGTCTCCCCCGTTGTTATCAGTGGCACTTCTCACTCGATACGTCCTTTTCCCTTCCTCCCTCCGTCCCTCTCTTTCCTCTGGTGTGCAGTGATCTGCAGACTCGGCTCCTCAATGGGTCAACAGCTCATTAGCTGAACCAGCCACTGCCCCAGGGGGACACCCCTCTGTCTCTGTGTGTCTCTGTGTGTGTGTGTGTGTGTTTATACGCAAGTATGTGCGCACCCCTTTGAGATCGGGGGATCGGCTTATCACATTTCATTGTGTCTGGCTGACTCCACTCTCATTATAACACCCAGGCAGGGGTCTCCCTGATGCACAGGACACACACACACACACATACTCCATCACCCCAGAAGCCGCTGTATTGAGTGTTGAGCACAGCCTGCGCTCGTACCAAACACAGACTCACAAATACACAGCATACAAATGTCAGACTCCCCCCCCCTCCGGGCTCGCTCTTGAAGCTTTGCTATTGAACACAGCCGGTAATGAGTAAGTCATACACACACATACACACAGAAACAAACCAACAACACATACCTACAAACACAAAGTCTACTTACTGTCGAAGCTCCTGTAGAGCGCGTTGAAAGCAGCCTGCAGTGACCTGCCGGCCTCTCGGATCAGTCCCTCCGTCTCTCGGGCGGTCAGACCGGCCAGGCTCTCCTCCATGGCGCTGGTGCAGCAGGTCGGACCCTGAGGACACATCCTCAGATGTTCACCTGGTGGGAAATGGAGAGCATCAATTATCAATATGAGTGCACTTCATTCGATTGGATTTACATGAATGACTAATGAACTCTCGGTGCTAACTGCAGGTGCACCCGTGGTAATTTGCCGTGGGAATAATACACAACTCCTTATATGGACATCCTGGGGTGCGTGTGTGTTTATAGGTTCCATATTCAGGCTTCTTTTGTGTTGTTGGGTCAAAGTTATGATTCATTTTATATCACATTATTAGCAGTGATATGAAGTAGCAATAATTGCTCACAAAAGTGAGCTTTGAACTGTGGCGCATTTCCAAATTTACATAAATTCAAATCCGTTTTTTAAACATTTTGAGTACTTTTCGCTCAGGTGTGTTTATATAGTTGGTGAAAATTATAATGGTTTTCATCAGATTGCCTAGGTTGTGCTGAAAAAAAGGATATAAGACACTCTATGTTGCACATTTTTATAGCCTCTGCATATACTGTGTGTTTAAACATAATCATGGAAGAAAGCAGCCAAAATTCTCTGTGTTCTAAGAGTTAACACAAGGGTCTTTCTGCATGTTGTTTGCATGTTCTCCCCGTGTGTGGGGGGGTTTTCTCCGGGTTCTCTGGTTTCCTCCCACAGTCCAAAGACAAGCAGATTTGGGGATTAGGCAAATTGGACATTCCAGATGTCTCAAACTCGCGGCCCACGGGCCACATGCGGCCCTCTGATTTATTTAATTTGGCCCGCCGCATAATATAAACTTATGAGTTATTTCTGTGTGTTATTTTATATGTGTTGCATCATAAATACATTTGTATTATGAGCTATAAATCAAAACAAACACTCTGTGAAAATATCTACCCCCTACTCAACAGTCAAGTAAACAAAAAATTCACTTGTTTTCTTGTACGTGTTGTGTTTTTTAGGAAACTGATTTAAATGAAACATATTATTTTTCAAAATCAGTGTTTAGCTCACTCGCAAGAAGACCCGGGTTTGTGACGTGGTCAGAACAAGGGCCTTTGTGCATGTTGTTTGCTTGTTCTGCAGGTGTGAGAGAGGATGGTTGTTTGTCACTATGTGTCCCTGTGATGGACTGGTGACCTGTCCAGGCTGTTCACCGCCTATCTCCGCCCATGTCGGCTGAGATTGGCACAACAACCTCCCGTGACCTTCATGTAGAGGATAAAGCCATAGAAGAAGGATGGATGGACTAATTAACACAAACAGTGTGAACACCAGGCTTAAAAGTCTGTAAGTCGCTTTTTCCGGCTCGGCTTGTTGCGCATACAATCGGCAACGATGAATGTGATTGTGTTTGACAACGACTTCTCCGACTACCCCACAACCTGTGCGCTCATCTTTACCACAGAGATGTAAAAATAAAGATCACCGGATGGAAAATTGCTCGTCTCCAACATGTTTTTCTGCCCTAAAGAGGGGTGAGCAGGTCCATGAGGGAAATTAATGATGAAGATATTTATTTGCCAGGCAGCCAAGAAATCAGTCTTCAGCTTAAGTCCCTTGACAGTTTGAGATGCCTCGAGATATGTGTGTGTTCACATCTAGGAAGGTTAAGGGTGACTAAATATCCCGCAGCGGTGTCTCTTCCTTCCTTAGCAGGTCCTGAAACAGTGCATGCCAGGGTCTGTGTGGGTGTGAATGTGTGTTAGTGTGTGAGTGTGTGGGTGGGTGGGTGTGTGGGTTGGGGCAGAATTTGTCCACCATGGTAAGTGGAGCAGAAGAGGAGACGCCGTCTTCATCGCCACTCTATGAATCTTTCATTGGCACTTGCTGGTGCATGTGTGTGTGTCTCTGTGTCTGTCCTTGAATTTGTTGCCTTTTTAGGACCTTTTCTGGCAGAAACACTGACCTTGTCAGGACCAGTAAGACCTCATGGAGACAAAAACCTTGATCCTAATGAGGCTGAACTTCATTTCTGGGCAACTGGTTAAGTTAAAGGCTGAGATTTAAATGGTGGTGAGGCAATTATTTCATTTTAAGTTATGGATCCTTCCTCTCTTTCACTTAATCTAGAGATGAACAGTGATGCTGTTTAGAGCTGAAACACTGGCAACAATTACTCGATAAATCAGAGAAATAATTGACAGATTAATCGATTATAGATTATTATAAACGTTAGTTGCAGCTCTAATGCGGTTGTTGTGGTTCGTTCCATTAATTGTCAGAGACTTACTGTAATTGAAATGTTTGGATTAATAACGGAAATTAAAAGCCGCCAATTAAGACACTACACAAGCGACATGTTTTGTACTGAATTTATTTGCTTTCCTACACTTTAATTCTAACATAAAGTCCCATAGAAGCTGAAATATTGTCTTTTCAAACCACAAAAACTAGAATGTTATCAGGCCTGCAACAAAGTTGAATAATAAATGTTTATTCTACTTTTTTCCCATTGTATTTTTTAAAAAGAATACAAATGTTTATTGATTTCTCAACGACATAAGGAAAGAAAAACAGCCCCTAACTTTGTGTAGCGTTAAGGACGATCACGCAGCTCCAGGGCTCCACACACTGAAAGCATCACATTATCACAACAGGCATCATCTTGGGTGATGTTCCTGCAGCAAACGTTAGTATTGTGTTGTTGGTTTGCTTCCTAACCCAGACGACACAGGGCGTTTACCACACACTCGTATGCTTTACTGCATTCCTGGGTTGCTGGGTAATGGGAACAGCTGGCATCCTGCTATAAAAACCTTCATTTACTTGGGAAAAACAGAAATGAGCACAGTGGCAACGCAGTTACACAAACTTGCAGACATGCAAATTTGCCAGTGGGTAACGAGACAAGAAGACGTTGTGCGTCTTCACTTTCATCTGTGACCCTGAAGCGAGGCGCCGTCTTTGAGAAAGGAAGGTGCCTTGCTCAAGGGTTTGGTGGCAGGAAAAGAAGAGATAAACATTTAGATTCTACAGGTGCATTTGGCTGCTCACGCAGATTTTTACCCTCCAGCTTCAGCATATATTTAGAGAAGTCCACATCCTGCAGGGATGCAATTTATGTGGACCCTCAGTGATTCATCCTCTGCTGCCTCAAGTCTTGTAGACATGAGGGGGGAAAAAAAACATGAACGCATTCTAGAGGGACAGGCAGTCAGTGAGTGAGTGAGTGAGTGAATGAGTGAGTGAGTGAGTGAGATTAGTGGGGAATAATGACAGGTTTCCTCATGTTTGCCTGTTGATTTATTTGACAGGTTGTCTTCCCTGTGTCTCTATTAGAGGTGAAATATTTTCCATTTTTACCATTCACAGCCCTTTAAATTTGTGTAACAGCTTTCAGCAACTAAAAGGGCTCTGCTTGGAATGAGGTTGTTTATACAAAGTGACAAACTAGGGACTGGGGCACTCAACAGAGACAATGCTCTACATCAACGCTGATTGCTCAACAACCCTTGAAATAACGTGTTTCGAGTAGAGAAAAATAAAAAAGTGGCCCAATAATCGGACTGATTTGTCCTCCTCATCTTCTATGTCTTTTTCTTCTTTGGCATTTGAGGCAAAACTGTCTTTCTCAGATATATTTAACAAAAAAGCAAGTGAAATTAAAATTAGTGCTGTCAGGCGATTAAAAAACCTGAGAGATGAATTAATTATGATCTGTAATTAAATAAACTAATTAATGTCTTTTTTAATCTCACCTAAACATTGCTGAGAAAAGCCCTCAACTTGATGTATTTTCATTTAAATTCATAATTTCGGCAGATCAAAAGATTGATATATAACAAAAAGTGGCTTTATAAAGTCTTTTATTGTTTTAACAAACTTGAACAGGTGCAGCCATTTAAATTAAGCTGCGTTAAACTCCAAATAATCAGTACAAACAAAATAAAATAAATCAGGTCCATATAGTCCCTTTTATTGTATACAAACATTTTTGTGATGTAAGCTCTTGAAAGGGTTTATAAAGTAGCGTGTGGGTCACAGACTTGTTCATACACGGTATGCTCATCTCCAGTTAACTTGCTAACGTCTTTGCTGCTAACGTTAGCTGTGGCTGCACTGGGTGCTTTGCATTGACATGCTAGGCTACACTTGAGCTGCTTCAGTGGTAAGCAGCTCACTTTACCTTTATTAATAGTGCCGTCTGGGCATTTTTCGCATACAGAAAACAGTATAGTTACAGATTCAAAATTAGACTGACGCGATTAAAAAAACATAACGCGCTAAATATGATTACATTAATTAAAATATCTGCCAATTTAAATTCATCCGCACCAACATTTTATGAGTTCCACCACATTACCAAACGGTTCAAATCCCCACCCGGCCAAAAGGGCTGGGGTATCCCTGAGCAAGGTACCCAACCCCCAGTGCTCCCCGGACGCTACTCAGTATGGCAGCCCACTGCTCCTAATTCTAGGATGGCTCAAAATGCAAAGAATAATTTCCCTAAGGTGATTAATAAAGTATCTAAAATTTAATTAAATTTAATTCTTTTAATTAAAAAGAAAAAAACATTCAAATCATCATCAAATGAGTTGACACAACGCTAATTTAGTCCATCAGCTCCACACAACTCTCTTTAGATCTCACACACAACACACAGCAAACCACAGAAGTGAATTTCAGTGCTCAAAAAACCCGGTCGCTCAGCAGTTTGAAGGGTTAATGCTGGTGTCGAGAGCTCTCGTAGCTGTTGTCACGCAATCTCATCACGCAACCCTTGTTACCCAACAGCGCCATTTTGGCAGGAAGCCGTTTAGACGTTTAAAATCCATAGACATGTGCTGCTGCATAATTGGCAGCACGTATACCCGGCAATACGTCAATATGTCAGGCAACTTGTCTTCTCGCCAGCTGTATTAATAAATTGTGAAAGATGAGATGAGATGGTGGAGAGCTGACGGGAAACCAAGACATTCAGGGACAATCACCAAAGATCCCAGAGAGACGGCAGTTGGATCACTACAATAAAACAATAAACAGAATTGTTTGAAATGATATGAGATGTGATATTGAAGTTGTTTTCTGTCTGCACCGTACCTGACTGTGTCCAGCTGTTCCACTGGACTGTGAGCTTTGTTTATGTTGGGTGAGTATTCAAAGTATTCTCTAAATAATGCACAATTTAAATGCATGGAAATTGTTCTACTGTGTGTAATACATCGCAGTGTCATGGAATTCTGATTCCCCACTCCCTACCACCCAAATAACACATATCTTATGCCAAGTACTTCATGTAGTCCTATGCATTGACTTTATGCACTGACCTGTTATTATTGCAAGTGCAACCCTGTTCAGTGCAAAAATAATAGGACAATACTGAGCAAAAAGAAGTGAAACAACTGAAGGAAGTCTATACAATAAATAAAAAAGAGGGATTTTAGAAAGGCCAGACTTATACAGTATATACAGAATATGACGTGTGAGGAAAAAGCTGCATTAATCTGGTGATATTGCATTAGACCCTTATTTATGATCCTGATATACGATGAAGGCAAGTGGCATTCACAGCTCTATTTGTCCTGGATTTGATGGCCCTGTCCCGCCTGCTTGACGGTAGTGGCTCAAGTAGCGAATGACCAATGTATTGAAAATAAAAAGTCCAAAAAAAACAAAACAGATCTCCTTTACAGCAGTTTATACAGTTTATTTAAGTCCTTCCGTCCTCCGAGTGCTCCTCAGATCGAACCTGTGGTTGAAACACAGCGTCATATTAGAGCTGCTGCACACTCAGTATCTCCTCTGTAGCATCTAATATCTAACTAGCAGCTCAGGTACTCGACCTGAGTCTATAGTGAGTTTGTAAAATATGATTCAAAGATGCAGCCGAGGCAAAAGCCAGACATGGATTATCACGGAGTACATTCGGCTCGTTAGGCTGCCCCTGAATGCTGATGAGGTGCATTCCTCGATATTGATTATTTGGAAAAGCCTGATGTAAATTTATGGGGGTAAACTCATTTCACGGTGGAATTCTTATGAAAAGGCAATATCAGATGTTCCCACCACCCTAACCTGGAGCTAAGCACTGCATTAGAAAAAGACTGAAGACACTTTTTTTTCTGCCGCCGGGCATTTTGCACTTAATCATTAGCGAAATCCATTTAATATGAAACTTTTTTGTGTGTGTTTCCCCTTTAAATGTATAACAGCTTACATAGAGACCACATCAAGACCATATTGCTTAGCTATTAATTTCCTTTTCCGATCAAAAGCATCTGGCTCTCACTTTCTTCTCTGTGGTGCGCCCTTCCTCTCGCTCTCTATAGCCCCCCCCCCTGCATTCCTTGTGGCAGGCCCAACATACCTGAGCCCGTCTTGACAAGTGGGGAAACCACAGCACGTGTGCCATGCAGGTAAACAGGTAACCTGCTCCACATTGTGGGCCGACAGGAAGCCACCCAGCCTGGCATCAAAGAGCTGCACTAACACCGCTCAGAGACAGAAGACGCGGAGGTATGAGGACACTTCAGAGGATGCGTGCTTTTTCTCCCTCCTGTTGTTGCATCTGCAGCTTTGACTAAGAGCTTAACTGCAACTCAAACTGTCATCAAACCAACAAGGCCAAACCAAATATTCTGCTTTTGGCAGCACCCAGATTTTAATCAACATCAGGACTTTATTTACGGAGCAATTTATTTAAAATGTCTGAGTGAAATGATCAGGTTATTCAGTTTTGACACCTAGAATTAATTAATTTCTTCCACTGTTATGATGCCATGATGCTGACATCAATATTTGACACTAGGGATGGGACGATAGCACCTTTTTGGGTCAGATCCAGATACCGCAGAGTCATTTTAGAGCATTTATGAACGTATGAAGCTGTCAACGAGACATTTGTGCCAAGTCATTTCAAAGACATCATTTACCAACTGTGTAAACAAATATTGTTCTACAAAAAAGAAGAAATAAAGAGCCCAAACATGACTCAGCTAAAATGCTTTTTAGACCTGATACTGATACTGACCGATACCGACTCCCATCCCTATTTGACACAGGGATATATGGGTAACTGATTTGTCTTCTGGTTACAAAATTAGCTTATTATAGCTACTCTAGTTGAATAAATGTAGGCTATAAACGTCCTGGGAATATTTGTTTTGCCTTAAAAGCTGTTTTATCTCTGCTGCATGACCAGCTTCATCAACCAGTGACTGGACTTTGTACCGGACATTTGCTCAGGGCAAGAAAAAGTGAGATAAGCGGTAAGCTGTAGCTCACGTGGTGTTCGTTTTCAGTAAGGAAGCGGCCCTGTTTCAATTAAAGTCCAAATCAAACCAAGTTATTTCTACTGAGATCTGGTAAGTGGTCACTGTCACTGGATAAAAACGAGGAAATACTTAACATGAAAAGAAAACTGTGTTTATTGACACCACTTATTATGAGTGCAGTGCCACTTGTTCATGAATGGAGAGCTCTACACTGTAGACTATGTGTTCTACAACAGAGCTGCTGCATGAGTCAGGGTGGATGTTTGGAGTACGAAATGCAAGACATTTTAGTGCCATGTTCACTTCATAATTCCCATCAGTTTTGTCTACAGAAACGACAGGATCAACAGCAATTTGGATTTACTTATTAAAACAGTATTAAAAAAACGCTGGTGGATCATGGTTTTGACCTCCTGATCCACTGGTCTATATGCTGACGTATCCCTGGGCACGTTTTCAGGTTTTTCAACTTCTTGTTGAGTGTGAATATTTCCTGGTTTCTTTGTTCTATATAACAAAGAAATTAATCATAATGAAAAGTTTTGAAAAGACATCATTTCCAGGTTTTAAAAACACCTTTTCCGACATTTTATGGACCGCGATTAATCGAGAAAATGATTATGATTATATTTGTCCTTGTGACTGGGGATATATACTGTGTTAAAGATTGACAGATAAACCACCTAATGTGGTCTTGATGTGGCCTTGGTGAGGTGGATCAGGGTAAAGTAACACACATATTTCTAAAGTCATGAGGACAGTCACTGACATAATGCATTCCACTGGCCCTTAACTCTTAAATCCTCAAAAAATCTCTCTTTGAAGTTGGGAAAAGCTGTCAAAATATCTTCACACCCATAGAAAGACACTCACACACATACTGTACTCTACACTTAGGTAATAATACCCTCAGGCAGTGGGTTACGATAAAGGTTTTGCACATAGAGGATTATCTGATGTCATTCTAACACACACACACACACGCACACGCGCACAGACAGCTTATCTATGATGTCTGAAGCAGGACAAAAACAGCCAGAATTGCAATTACAGCTTTCATAATAATTAAAATACCTGACTGACACAACTTTGCTGACCTTGTTGTACGCGGGTTTTGGTTGCATTTGTTCAATTATGAGTAATTACAGGCACTTTCTGTGTCATGACTGCAGTTTCCAGTCGAGAGACTGCAGCGGTGTTTCCAATATCTGAGGCATCGGGGCGAGCTAAATGAGACGTGCGAATCCATCCTGACTCACGGCCCCAGTAAGAAGTGCTCCATCATCACACGTGTAACCCCGCACCAACACTGCAGAGCTAATCTTTCCCGGAGCTTGGGACGGCACACGCCGACGCTGAGTCAGCACGCTGTAAAGCATAACTTAAGGCTCTCAAATGACTAGTTTCCAGATGTTAAACCATTGCTCAACCCATTTTAGCTGCTGACACAGAAATAAAAAATTGGACTTTGACAAACAGTCCTCCTGTAAGGAGGAGCACCAGTCTAGTCTTAGACTTAAAGGGGATGAAACAATTACCCCCCCAATGTGTATCAAGTTTGTTTACAACCACCTTTCTTGATGAGCGAGGACTATTATGTGATGTTGTTGCTGCATTTAAAGATCTCAGCTGCTCCTTTGGTGATTATAGTGTTACTGGTCTGAACACATGATGGCCATTAATAATAATAAAGAAACACAAGTTAAATTTCATGTCTCTCCAGTTACCCATGCATCCAGTTTCTTTCTCTTATTCTCTTAATCACTCCTTTTTCCTCTAATAACACAGACACTGACACACTGACTATATACTGTTTTTGTTCATAATTATTTATTTAAGATGTAGGCAAGTCAGCTGCCAGCCACATCTATTCCATCTTTGCTAACAGTTACGCTAACAGGACCAAGTGTCACTGGTGGGCACATAACAAAGAAAAGAATGAAGATATTTCTCAACTAGGGGTATAGGGGTAGTATTTTTGAAAAATTGTGCTTCCCAACCTCAGTTTCCCCTGAGTTGAGAAAAATCTTCATTCTTTTTTTTGTTATGTGCCCACCAGTGACACTTTCAAGCCTTAGTCCAAGGCTTCAAACTGCAGCACTTTGTTGGGGGACAGGACCTCATTCCCAGAATGTAAACAGTGTCCGCCATCTTTGCTAACAGGGTAGGCTAACAGGACCAAGTGTCACTGGTGGGCACGTAACAAAGAAAAGAATGAAAATATTTCTCAAGTCGGGGGAAACTGAGGTTGGGAAGCACAATTTTTCAAAAATACTACCCCTATACCCCTAGTTGAGAAATAAATACTAGCCCTATTCTCGTAATACAAAGCTAAATGCAGATCTGTGAAGTGTGAAAATGCACTTACACAGAGTACTTAAAGAATTAGATTTATTCCCACAACTATTTGACTATTTTCAATAATTTTTAAGCTAAATTAAAAGGTAACAATAGTAGGAGAGAGAAGCCATTTTGTTTCATCTTTCTTTTCTCCTGTTTTTAATTAGGAGCTTATGTAAATGTTTTCTTTTTGCAGGTAAGATTAGGTTTGAAAAGACAAGTTTTGGTTTGTTATTTTGGCAGTGATCCTCTCCGAAAATTAATAAAACTAATACACTTGTTTGATCAGACTTTGGATTTATTTTTTCTTTGGAAAGACGAAGTAGAAGACATACACACACACACTACACCGTTTTCCCTAGGCCAGGGACGTAACAATTACTATGTTAATTTTCTTCCCCATTACTGTTTGTATACACTCAAAGAGGCTATAAGAATGAATGAAGAATAAAGAATAAAGAATTATTGGAAAAATAAGTCACAGTTCAAGTTTGCTTGACTCGAGACCTGAAGATAAACACACATCCACAGAATGTAAATTTAAGAAGTTTTCTATTATCCCCACGGCAATTTAGCAAGAGTGCACCTGCGGCATTGATCTGTGAATCATAAATGAATTCATTATGAGACAAAATACCTCCCATATTACACAACTATACACATGTCACATGCACGATTAACAGTTGGATTTCCAAAATATTAAAAACAATGCATTTAATGGACTGGATTTATATACAGTACATGGGCATACTCAAACGTTATTAACATCCTTTATATTATGACTATTTATAAATTAAAATTTTGGTTTGATATGCCCATGTGCACTTTATGGACATGAACATCCATTTAATTGTAACTACTTTGAAAGCATGATTTTCTATCGAGGCCTTTTCATTTCCAGCTCACTATTTATTGAATTTCAGCTTGCACTTTTCTTCTGCTTGGGTGATTTGTGGCCGTTGGCATCCATTATGCAACATTACTGCCTTTTTTTCTGCTTCTTCCCTTTTCTTTTCAAGCTATATCTCAATTTAATTTGCGCTATGATAATAAATGATGAAAAAGTGACCTCAAAATGTAGTCCATCTTCTACTGCTTTATCCTCCACATGAGGGTCATGGGAGGTGCTGGTGCCGATCCCAGCTGACATAGTGCGCCAGTCCATCACAGGGCCATGTAGAAACAAACAACATTTACTCTCACACTCACACCTACGGTCAATTTTGAATGTACAGTTTGGACTGTGGGAAATGCAGTTCATACAGAGTATTAGCATTTAGTGTAAATGGGTATTGAGAGAGTCCAGAATCGTTAAAAACCACAAACTTGCAGCTCATTAAATGTGTAAATGATGAACCAGCAACACAATGAAGGTGTTACTGTTTAAAAGTGATCACATAGAGATCCATTTCGGGTTTTACTGAATTAACATTTCTGCAGTTTTCCCTCCTCAGGCAGAGCACCCTCGCTGGCGTTATCATCCATCACTGCCTCATTCCTGTCATCCATCCATCCACCCCTATGCTGAGATGAAAGTTTCCCATAAGAAGTGACCTCGCACAGCGTCTCGTCATTATCAATCTGACATTTGACCCTTAAAGCTATGGCGCACAAATACATGACGCATGCAGAGTGAAAATAATACTTGATCATACTTTGATCAGATTACAAATACAATGTACCACAGGTATAATAAAACACACACACACACTTACATGCCCTGAATCTGCCCCAGCTCTGCCATAACACACCACATCAAAGCAGCTTACTGCTGAGCAGTAAAAGTGGCTCAGCGGTTTGAATTTATTCCCTTCAGTCAGACGTTTATTCACCGCTTCCCTTTCTTAATGAGCGTCTTACAATAACCCTGTCACTTACCGCCACAAATTACTGCTACCTAAATGAAGGGCCGATGTGTGTGTGTGTGTGTTTCCACACTTTCCTCACATTTAAGGGCACCTGTGTGTGATTTAATGTTCCACAAGGCCTTCCAACCAAAGTACACTTTTACCTTTTTACTATCCACTGAAAAGCCAGGGAGGGAGGGAGAGAGAGGGGGAGCCACAGCATAGTAATGATGAAAGGGGGGAGAGATGGAGGGATGAGAAAGTGATAAAATGGAAATTAATTAAGAGAGAGAGAGGTGGGATGGCAGAGCGGGAAATCACCAATGGAGAATGCAAAGAGAGAGAGCAGCGAGAGAGTGAGAGAGAAGGGAGAAAGGCGTAAACTAAGAAGCTGTCATCTACTCCTAAACGTCTAATAAATCTGCAGCTATATGTTTTACACGTTATTTGCGATTTAGTGTCTGTGCTATATTTACAGTTCCTTGCGTAGTGGTTGCATAATTGTGTGGCAGTTCACTGAATATGAGTCTCGCTCGGTACCAAAAAAGTGCTTACACAGCCGATTTTATGGCGCTTCATTATCATTTTCCCACATCAAAAAGAGCGTCGCAGCTGTAGTCTGCATGCAAATCACATATATATATATATATATATATATATACATACATACATATATATGTGGATATATATCTATATCTATATATATATACACATATACACTCATCTTGTAGCGTGTTGCAACATTTGCTGGTTTACTGCAATCGTACAGAATGGAGAGAATAAGTGCAGATGGACTCAAAGTAAAGGTGAAGGGATTAGTCCATTAATTCATTATTATACCAGGGGAGCAATAGTGGCGCAGTGGTAAACATTGTGTACCTGCAGACAGTTGATCAGGGTAAAGAAATATGGTTTTTTTTGCTATTGTATTTCAGGTTTGAGTGTCTGTCAGTGGTTGTTTGTCTCTGTATGTCGGAGTCATGACAATAATTTGGTTTTCTTAATGTCATGTAAACGTTAAGTCCATCGAAAATCGAGGTAGTCTTAGTCAAACCTACGGTCCGTGGGCCAGAACCGGCCCACCAGAGGGTCCAATCCTGGCCACAGGATGAATTTGTGAAAATTGAATGTCAAATGCTATATTTTTCAGTTCCAGATTCCTATGACTAAAAGTTCTGTGCCTTTGTAGATGCACTGAGATCTTGTATAAATGATAAACTTAGGCATAATATCGTTGAAATTGCACTTGTTTTTCTCAGTTTTGTAAAGGGAAATATTTGGAGTTCTTGTTGTTTATAGGTTATTATGCGATTATATTACTGGTCGGCCCACTTCAGTTCAAATATTGTGCTCTATGTGGCCCCTGAACAAAAATTAGCTTCACACCCCTGTCTTAGTCAGACTAATATACCTGGATAATGCGATAGTCCGATTACTCCTGAATGTATACACTTCGTCAGACTGGAGTTGGACGGGGTGTTCTGTGCATACACCAAAAATGCCTCCCTGGTTTTTGACCCAGAAGTAGAAGGAGACAACTTATAAACTGTGATGGCGTCTTTCTTCGGACAACCCAGCAACCTCATGAGCCATACACAATCTAATATGTATCACAGTTGTGTTCAGCAGGTACGAAACATACAGAACCACAGCACCATCTATCTCACCGTCCAATCTCGCCCTTTGCTGATTGTTCTTCTGTAACGTAAAGGTCACACTAGGTCATACACTGTAGCTCATAGAGATAGGAAAGAAAAGGAAAGAAAAGTCAGAAAATCTTACTGATACACTCTGCACATAGATAATAAAAATGGACACAGTCTTGTGGTTTTAAAGGTGAAGGCGGAGGGAAATAGCACTTATCAACACCAATGAATGGAAGCCCGACCCTCACTTTATTTATAATGTTAGTAATCAGTTTTCAAAAGAGTTGCAGGTCTTCTTCAATTGAACATGATGTCAATTTTGTAAATGATGTTGACATTAAGCGGAAAAACCATGGCGAGTATGCAAAAAAAAACTGACATGTCGAATGGTGAATCAGAAGATTAGTCCATTCTCATACAGCCTCCTATAAAATAACAACATCTAGTCACGCTGGATCTCTGTTAATGTTATATAGCCACTGCTTACACTCACAATCCCCCCTAGTGTGCGTCTTCCTTTTATAACAATGACTTTTTAAACATGAGAAAGTAAAAAAAAGGGTGATTGTGAGACAGAAAAACAGAGAGAGGGGAGTAGGGACATAGTGTTTTGAGTAAACCTCTGCTTATTTTATACCATTACCAAACTAAAAATAATCCACTACCCCACAAGTCCAGCCCTGTCTGCTGCCCAGTGTTTGTGTGTGTGTGTGTGTGTGTGGCACCAACTTCCCTCTGTAAAGACTATAATTCTATGTCATTTCAGGGAGTAGTTAAAGCCTCTTAAACTAACTACTACTCTTACTCTCCTTCACTCCATCTGTAAGAGAATCCCGATATGTGCCAACAGTGTGTGTCTGTGTGTGTGTGCCGTGCTCACTATGTGTCAGTATGTGAATAATTCTAATGAGGCCAAAGGTGACATCGTCCATCTTTGGCTGCTGGATTTAGACCTGGTTTACAGCTGATGAGTTGACCACCGTCAGCACACCGTTGTGCTGCATTTTGACAAATCACAACAGGACTCAAGCAACCTGGGAAAAAATGAAAGTTTCGTCAGGTTCAGACGCGCAAAAATGGAGCAAGAGTCGCTCAGGGAAACTTGTTATTCTCTCTGTGACAAGGTCAGCACATTAACTGCCACACCGTATCCTAAGAACTGCTAACATTAACAGTAGATTAACAGGCCGGGATAAGCAGGAGATTAGACATCAGCTCCTAATCCAACAGCTCAGTTAACCGTGGTTAAGGGAAGGGGAGTGAGTGTAGAGCGTGTGTGTGTTTGTGTCGGACTGAGGGTGGCGGCGTCTCCGTCACACCTCTTTCTCAGCAGGGGGGAGACATCAAACCGCTATCGTCACAGGAACATTAGGTCACAGCCGGAGGTTGGGCATTTCCAGGTCAACTCTTCTGTAATGACATGAATCAACCTCCACTGACTGATCCTCCACCAAAGAATAGTTCTTAATAATTTACATTTACAAGGGGAAGTTTGCTCAAGAAAACTTTCCACACACTCATAAAACTACTGTAATGCTGTTTTTTAAGACGTAACACAGTGGGCTCCATCTTACACGGCACAAAATGCTGCAAAGTGACAGCAGAAGTTGTCATTTTCACTAATCTGAGTGCCAGGTTCAGTGTTGTTAAGGCTGCAATGATTATTTGATTCATCTATTTTATTAGCTATTTTAATAATTGATAATCGAGTTGTTTTTTTCGATAATTACAACAAGCTTTTTTGATTTTTCAGTGTCTTAGATATGAATATTTTTCTGGTTTCAATCATTGAAACTGAATAAATTTGGTTTGTGGACAAAACGTGACATTCGAGAACATTATTGTTTCCACTAATCAACATTTTCTGATATTTTATGGACAAAACAAGTGAAAAGAATCGTTAGTTACAGCCTTAATTATCATATTAGTTTAATTTCTTTAATGTCAATGTTGAATAACTATAGATGTAATGTTTATTGATTGCACAAATGTGTGTAGACTGCACAACAAGCACGGAACAGGTTACTCATATCAAGCCCATACTGTATATATTCTGGTGACTGTCTATTACGTATAGCTTCTATTTTTATCTTTATATAGTCGTGTTGTTAATATCTTTCTATACTGTACTTTCACATAATGTGGAAATGCATTATTTAACTTTATCTTTACTGTCTTTGCTGCTGACTCATAGAGGACAGTCTTCTCTGAAACACACAGCGAGGTTCGCTTTGAATGGCTTCTCTCAGCTCTGTGAAATGAGTCAAACACGAAATGAGGGTTTACTGTCAGAAGGTGAATATACGACTCCTACTCATGAGGATGTCTATGTATGAGGGTATAACTGCTGTGAAATAAAAACAACCATGTCATTTTGAAACAGAAGCTCTTCAGACATCACTGATTCTTACACACTGGACATTTAAAGTGCTTTCAATTTAAAACCACCATTAACTGATTTCTTCTCAGGAGCAAAAATCAATCTGAACGTATCTGGCAGTTATCACGATAATTAAACAATAATTAAAACATGTTGACTGCTAATGTTTTCATCCATATCACCCAGCTCTATACTCTCTCTTAAAATGAGGTGTCATTGTTACAGTATCATAAGGCGATTGTGAGTTTTGATCAAGTAAAACCCGTTCTGACATCAGTGGTGCGGTGTTTCTCTGTGCAGGCTAAAATGACTGAGATATCGATGCACCTGCATACTGTATGCAGCTTGTTACACACATGGGGATGATCTGACGGTGATTGTGTGCAAAGGGGAACTGCTTCCCCCTGCACAGAAGTGTTCTCTCCAACTAACCGTCACACAGAATCCTCCTTTATAGAAGTAACTCGATGACATGTAAGGAAACTACACATACACATACCAATATTTTTGCACACCCCCATATCAACACATTGTGTAGTTTCTAATTAAAATATTGCTCATGTT
This sequence comes from Solea senegalensis, assembly GCF_019176455.1. Classification (NCBI taxonomy): domain Eukaryota; kingdom Metazoa; phylum Chordata; class Actinopteri; order Pleuronectiformes; family Soleidae; genus Solea; species Solea senegalensis. The sequence continues at coordinate 17,164,603 of NC_058034.1, forward strand.
TTTATTTGGTATTTATATATTAGGGCTGAACAATTCATCGACATTTAATCAAAATCAAATCGCAGGAGGTGCAATATTGTCACAATTAACAATTTGAAATGAAATATTGTGTTGACCTATGCACATCATATGCTTCAGCCTGAAGAAAACCCTCTTTGTTTCTCACAGAGCTGCACAAATATCACACAGTCATCATTCTAAATATGTTATTCAAATGAAAATGAGAATTATCATTCCCTGTAACATCGCAGTCAGAACGATCTAGAGCTGAAAGCATTACTCGAGTAATCGATTATTAATCGACGACAAAATGAATTGTCAACTACTTTGATAATCGATTAATCAGTTTGAAGCTTTTTTCATGATTAAAACGAGATCATTGAGTGTTTCAGCTTCTTAAATGTGGTTTCTTTTCTCCGTATAACAAAGAAATCATTAAAACTGAATCTCAGACAAACACTGATCAACATTTTTTAACGTTTTCTGACATATTTATGGACCAAACGATTACTCGATCAATCGTGAAAATAATCAACTCATTCACCAATAATGAGAATAATAGTTGACATATGCACATCATATGACAAAAGAGAATTAACTATGTAAAAAATTCCATTCCATCTCATATCGCAATCACATTTTCAGTCAGAATAATCACAATTATTCATTCATTTATTCAAAATCATTCAGCCTGAGTACATATTGCACTTTCATATTCACTTACATTTCATGTATTAAATATATATAAAAACTTCTATTTTTTTGTAATACAACTGTGTGGCCACACAATTTCGTCTGGGATTAATGAAGTATTCTAATTCTGATTAGATCAAAGATTAAATAAAGTACAACGACCATTCTTTTCGGAGTTTCAATGCAACACAAAGTTATTAATCCATACGATACTTGCATCACTGCTCAAATCTCAAATATTTTCAGATGGATTCTGTTCCTCTGGTTAGAAAATCACATACAATGAGCAGCAACAGATGATTTTCCCCTCCTGAGCAAGCAGTGTTTCTTAAACATTTTGTTCACGGGAAATTCATTATCTTGTCTCCCATGGTGTCTCTTCCATGAACTATACTGTAGTACTTTTTAGAAACTCATATGGACGCCCCAGTGTATTGTCAGGATATGACGCATGCTGTGTCATCAAGACGTTATGAGCCGAGGAGCCCATTTTATGCAGTTCGCCACCTCTATCAAATAAACTCCTCCGTCACTCCCGGAGGCAAACTATCTAATAAAGCAGAAATGCCCGTAAAAATAACAATAAAAATAACATGGAATAGCCTTTGAGACGACACTCAAGAAGTTAAAATGATAAAGTGCGAGGAAGAGATTTGGCCGTGTGGAGCGAAGTCAGGTTCATAGAAAGACAAACACAGCAGGCAAGTGCATGAAATTCTGATTTTCACAGCGCCATTTCTAATTATAGAGAACCTCGCAAACGTACACAAACACACACACACTCTCTTTTTTTCCCCTGAGCCGAGCAGGTTCCTTTGATTGATTTGACCTTTTGGATACACGGCTACGAAATGAAAGCCATCTCCCGTCATGATACATGTCATGTATCACAGACGATAACCTTGGTCGCTATTGGCAACCGTTCTGTTTGTTTTACCCTGTTGAGTCCTGACATGCATACACCATACATGCAGCAGCCAGCGGCCGCGGATACGCAGTCAGAGCTCAATGAGATCGCTCTCCCATAATACTCTCCACTGTGATCCAATCAGTGCTCGGTGTGTGTGTGTGTGTGTGTGTGTGTGTGACCTCTCATTTAGGACACTGTAGTATAATAATCAGCAATTACATCTGCTATTTAAGACATAAAATGGCTGAAACCCCTGCTGGGGTTTGAGGAAAACACTTAGAAACCCTGTGATTAGCAGTAATAATGTAATGTCTCCCTTGGTGACTGTACAGTACACTCACCACACGCTCACTTTTACTAAAAAGCCACCTTCACAACAAAGATTTCACAGGCTAAACTCAGACTTGGAGCTCTAAAAACTGCCCCTTCATCATCATCTTCAGTCTTGTCTGAGGTGGAAAACTCACAACGTCTAATCTGTGGAGCTCAAGACTTCGAGCAAAGTCATCGTCACCTGAGAGCCTGCAGCTCACCTGCCTGTGTGCCGATGTTAGGGCACTTTCACACCAGGGCTGTTTGGTCCGCTTTAAACGGACCGGAGTGCGTTTCCTTGGACAGTCCGCTTGGTTTGGACAGGTGTGAAAGCTCACCTGAACCCTGAAGTGAGGTAGCGAGGATAGCTCGCTGCCTCGCCTGCTGCTCATATTGTGCAGCGTCTTGTGAAAAACCAATTAGGTTTGAACACCAAAGTAGAATAAAGCAAACAAAAGGACTGCATACATTTGGTGCTGCTCCACTGATTGTGTTTGTAGTGAACAAGCCGGATGAAGGACATGGATTTCTGTTTTTGGTCCTGGCCGATCAATGAGCCGGGTTATCTTCTTCCTCTGACTTTTTTTTTTGGGCAATACTGCCCCAAAACAAGCTGCTGTTTTAACTGCGCGGCACTGTAATATTTGTACAAGTCTCGGCTTATTCACTAGACAAATGTTTGCATCTTAACGATCCACGTGCAGGAGTAACTCTTGTTTACAGACCATAAAAACAGCACTTTATAGCTGTTACCAGTAAGAGCAGAGCAGAGTTCCCTTCCTTACATTTGTTAAAAGTGTTTAAACATGTTTATCTTTCATGTACTGCGTGAAACAGCAGATGCACTGATGTTCATTTAACTCCAATCACAGTAAAGCATCGCTCTCCATCCCTTAAATTACAAACCGCAGCGCATGATTGTTAATATGCAAAGCTATGGATTGATGAGCTGAAGATAAACACGACTTATTCACTCCCGTCTTTCACTTATTCATTACTTTAGTCGATGTGCACTGTATTATGTATTATGTTACTTCAGGGACTCACTTCATTATCTCTCATTATTATACAAAATAAACAATAGAAATGTAATAAAACAATAAACCATGAACAAGAAATATAGAAAATCCAATGTGTTTACTCTCAACTGGAGCGATGTGAGGCCTGCAACTAACAATCATTCATTATTATCGATTAATCCATCAGTAAGTTTGTGTTTTATTCACTGGGTTTCACTTTTACAGCTACAGTGATGAGTCAGAGGGTTTGAATTGTCGTTTAGAAAAAAACAAGACAACTACTGAAGTCGCTTGGTCATTAATTGTCACAATATCCAACAAAAAGCAGCAGAATGTTAAAGTTCTGCTTTAAATGCCCTTTAAATGAATCAGGCAGTGGTGGAATTGTAACAGCTGATCAATTCATCGTCTAATTGTGGACTTTGTTGTGGTCTGAAAACATTGTTTGGTCTCATATTGTTCAGTGATCTGTGAGAGAAGAACGAGCGCGGAGACCATGTACGCTGATTAATATCACTCTCTGCTAATGTGCATTGCAAGGCCCCGCCCGCTCACACACACAGCGTCTGCATCAAGAGTGCTGACTCAAAGCAGCCGAGCGACTACCACGTCCACCACATGAGACAAACAACTCATCTTTTCATCTGGAAAACAGATGGACGACGCTCCGCTTCCAGAGAGGAGGGGAAGATGAGAGGAGGGAGGAGGAGAAAGTAAAAATAGCGACTGATAACATGAAGGAAACAAACATTGTGGTGTTGGGGCATGAAAGAAGAGGTGTGACAGCTTGGGCGTGTCATGGGAGGAGAAGAAGTAATGCACAGACACAGGCCTTTGAGAAACACTGCTGGTTTGTGTTGCATTGATTTTTTACAGATTGATGTTAAAGCCTCACATAGTCTTTACTTTTGCTCCTCAGCTCCTGTGTCCTCCTCCTCCTCCTCCTCCTCCTCCTTCCTCTTTACTTTAACACATGAAGTCCACAGTGACCCCGCATTCATCAGTCTCGCTTGATAACATGTTGGCAGGAAATTTAATCTCCGCGTGCCTTCGCCCACAGTCGCTCTGGATAATAACTATGGGGTTGATACTCGGAATGTAAATGGCTGATTTGCAATTCAGTGCATACAGTGAAGCCGCGCCCGGTGACAGGTTTTAATGTTTGTTTTAGCGCTGCTGCAGCGGAAGGCGTTACTGGTCGTGTGGACATTGCTATTATTTAGACGTGAAGCAGCTTGTTGGCTATAACGCGACGTGTACGTATATTCCAGTCAGAATTGGCAGCCCGGGAACAGTGATAATGCTAAACAACAGCATATCTGCAGCGCTCCCTCTGAAACAACAACCGATCGAGTTTAAAGGTCACATTTGTGACGGCCGCGGTGAAAAACCCCCCCAGAATTTAATCAGCATTATTGATGTGACACGTGATTGAAAAGTGAAAAGCATCATTAAAAGGCGACACCTGCGAAATGACACACTCAACGGCGTGAAAACATTTTTCCATCCAGAGCTTCCGATGTAAAACTGTGTCCACGCGTCCACCGCACTGTGATCTACTCCCTGAGCTACTGGACCGGGTTTCCCATCTTGTAATAATGAACATTTCCCCCCTTCCTTTAGGATTTAAGCATCCCATCGGACAGGTCGATCGGTTTGTCGATACACTCTCATCCTACTGCCAACTCTCCACCGGTCAGAGACTCACACGCTGTCTTACGTAATGAGAAAATGAGACAACAATAGTCTTTCATGACTAATCATCGCCTCCTGGCACAGGGACAAAAAGGAGGGAGAGTTTTAGAATTCATTAAGCCTAATCCTGAGTAAATCCTGAGATAACGTGCAGATTTTCCTCTCACAATCACTGAATGTCTCTCAATACCATGGCTACGCCCTCTTGTCCCGCCCACCACAAAGTCAAAATCATTATCACAACCCCATCACAAACACTGTAAAAGATTAATACACCATACTGCTCAATCATTTCTCAAGGGAAATAATCTCACATACGATCACACCAAGAAAGAACGAGCTGCTCTTTTGTTCTTTTTTCTGCTTTTGTGACAATCATACACGGTAATACTGACTTCACGATCATGCATGCAGATGTGACACCATGAGTGCTGAAGCCACATGTGTCTCTGCACTGAAGTCTGCCTTCAAGACTTGTTTAATTCTGCTCCGATTCCACCAAGCTGCTTGGGTGGGGCTCTGTCGCACCATTGACGGTCATTTACACAACTCGAAAACTCGCTGTAGGAAGGAATCTCAAGCAAAACAGTCGTAAATACTCGATGGTTTCATGACAGTGTGCCCCACAGACCTAACTATCCATGAGCAACTGTTACAAATGAACTGCTGCCACATTTTGCAGCTTGTGTTACTGCAGTTACACACATTAGTCGTTGTGTAGGCAGCTTCAAAAGTCATCATGTGAAAATGACATTGGGAAAAAAATTGAATTATTGTCTTTGTTTCGACAAAAACGGGACTTTATAGAACAAAAAAAACAGTGTCCAAGTTCTCAGGCTTCCTCCCACAGTCCAAAAAAAAACCAGATTTGGGGATTATAGGCAAATTGGACACTCTACAGTGACCATAGGTATGAGAGTGGATGGCTGTATGGGTACCCACCTCTCTTCAGCTAGGATTGGAATCAGTGACATAGTATAGTTGCAGTTGCAGCCCTAAATGAGCGTTAATCCCACTGAAAATGCCAGTGAAAGGCAAATGACTACTGCATGTAGACGTACAGCGCGACCAGAGTTCCCACCAAAGAACAAGAACAGATGACAAAAACAGGGCAAAACACAGACCGGTGCTTTTTTTGTTTTTGGTGAGGACTAACAAGCTGCAAGGGGACGTATTATCTCCTGACACACATCATTCAATAAATTGATTTCCCACTAGGGCTCGTACTGTGCACTAGGACAAGGGCAGTATTCCACCTCAACGGCGTAGACACTGTGCATGGACACATTATGAGAAATCCAAAATAAAATAAACGTACAGATTAGTCCCACAGCTCTGTATGTTTGTGGGAAGAGTCAGAGTCAGCGTGAAACCAGCTGCCCCACCACTCACTCCTCCTCTATGACAGGAGGATGAAGGGAACATGAGTGGAACGGCATCAAGGACAAAGCCTCCTCCCTTATCATTTCCAATCTGGGCTCCTCTCCTAAGATCTGCTCCCCGCTCTTCCTCTTCCTTACCTCTCTCTCTCTCTCTCTCTTTATCATGTCCTTGCATCAGACATCATCATGAAAGATTCACAGCTCTGCTTTTAACAGATCTTTGCCAAGCAAACCCTGCGTCCCTCACAGAGAGAGACACAGACAAAACCTGCACTCACAGATCTGAGCCTGTCTGGGAAAAACAATGCAGAGAGGGAAGCGGCAAGAGACAAGAGGAAGAGGGGGAGAGAGAGAGAGAGAGAGAGAGAGGGGAAGAGTAAAAGTTACAGACTATATGGAGAGACCAATTACATGTGTGTGGAGCGGGAATTTGGCGTTCCACTTGGTGGTATTCGTCGTTAACGCCTGAGTGAGCGTGTGATGGGCGACAGATGACGGACAGTATCAATTTCCCCTCTCTCTCAAACACACACACACATACAATGGCTTCCCAGACACCATGGGCAGATGTGAACCAGCCTCAGTAACCTGTAAAATATTGATGTTCATCAGTAATGTTTTTTTACTCATATTTTTCTTTGCCGTTCAGTATTCTCACAGGTAACGTTCAAAAGAAAGTGAATTATGAGGAGAAAAAAATGAAAACATTTGTAAAATTTTCATTAAAAATGATGATAAAATCTGTGATTGTAGATGACACATGTATGGAACATAGAGCATTATGCTGGCTTTTCACATTACTGTGTTAAAATGTATAAGAATGTGCAATATAGAGTGTATTATTTCTTTCCCCATTTTCACCAACTATATAATCACACCTGAGCAAAAAGTACTCAAATGTTCTAAAAAGGGATTTCATTTTTATGAAATGTAGATATGTCACAGTTCAAGGTTTGCCTGGCTCGTTTTTATGAACAAAAAAGAAAAGAGAAAAACTGTCTATTGTGTAATTATCACTACTCCCATTTTGAATGAATCCTAACTTTGACTCAGTCACACATAAAAGACGAAAAAAACACTCTTTTCTAAAGCCTGAAGATGTGATATGGCACCGATCTGTGCCGTGTGAGTACTAAGGGTTAAATGAATCAATCCAAGATCAAATTAAAGTCATTTTGGTTTGTGTTCTTTATTGTAGGAAGTATTATTTCACACACTTTTCCTCTGGCAGACACACAATACACCCCTGAGGATGACGACAAAGTGTTGAGGTCAAAGTGAAAACTTCAAACAATCAAATCTTGATGGGAGTTTAGATTCCTGCGGTGATGTTTCCACCGATGCTCTCTTCTCGTGTCATGCACTCGTCACACCGAGCTTTATACGACGCCACTGAGAGGGAGTAAGTGAATTCACGGCCACGTTTGTGACGGAACGGAATAAATAAACATTTATAGACGCACGCTGCCAGCCGTACATTTTACACTCCTCCTCCTTCCTACAGCACACATATACGACAAACTGCAATCTGAGGAGACTTTTGAACCATTAAATAGGACACTTTTATTCCGGCAGAGAGATGGAAAACAGCAGCAGCAGCAGCAGCAGCAGCAGCAGCAGCAGCAGCTGATGCCGTGTCTTTTGTGCGTCTTCCCCTTTGTTCCTTCTCCTCCCTACATCACATTTATTCACAGACGAACAGCCTATAACTTCAGGAGCACAGTTCTGGCTCCTGACTGAATAAAATCTTGTGGGATGCTGGAACATATTTCTCCCACCATGTAACAGATCGTGTTTTGACCTATAAACTCCACACATTTTTTTTTTCTAATGCAGATAAAACCCATTTTTCTAGGATCTGGAATGCTGTGCATCCTTGAAATCTTGTTGCAGGTCAACATTTAGGACGTAATAGTCTCCGCTAGACTCAATATGACTGACGACTCGGTTCAACTGGGGGTTGCAACATTCAGCCGCTCCTAGTTTGCTTTCACAATTTCGCACTTTAGTGACACAAACTGAACCTTTTTGAATAATGTTTGCCAGAGGTGGCGCTGCATCAAGAATTACTGAAGGAAGAAGACAACATCTGTTGGTTAAAGCAGGACAACTTCTGTTTCTGCTACGTAAGAGCAAAACATGGGCTCAGACATATCGTTCTACCCGCGCTTTGGTTGTGTTTACCCACAATGCCCTGCGTTGTAGTCCGCTTCCTGCTTTTGGTTCACTTGAAGCGAACCGAGACCTACGTTTTGAGGTGCACCAGGGTTGCAAAATGTCGTTGAGCACAGGTTAATAATAAATTCCACTTTGTCCCCGATGTCCACAGTTTTCATTTGATGAACGCAATTTCTCCTGTAGACACTTCATGTGGCGTAGTTGCGTGTCAGTTAATAGTTTGCTGTGCCTGATGCTGCGCCTCCTCCATTTCTGCTCGCTGGGGCACAGGGGCCTGAAGTTCAGGGCCCCAGAGCGCTTCTCATTGGCTGATTTGAGGCTAACGTACGTAATGTAACATTTCATTCATTCATTCATTCATGGCATGATGAATCAAGTTGATTACTTTGGAGATCAAACGTTGCAAGGGTGTATTTCTGGATTGCATTATAAGAGTTTCCTGCGTGGCCCCACCAGAATTTCCAGACCAAAATCACCACTGATGGACAATAAATGTTAATCTCAATGAACCAGCTACACGCATATGAAGACAGATTGACAGCAGTCTTATGCCCCATTTTTTGGTTTAAAAAAATGTGCGATAATTAAGAGAAGAAGCTTGAAAGTGAACACTTTCTCAGCATTAAAAAGTGCTTACCTAAAAACTAGTTAAATGGTGTAAATGTAAATAGGTGAAAGCTGCACTGTTGACTCTGCCTTGTTAAAGAGTTATTGACTGCTGGCCAGTGCTGTAATGTATCCTCATCCACAGCTAATCTGACTTAAAACGCAGTCCTCGGCACATCTCCTCTGTTTTCCTTCCAACAAGCAACAACTGTATGTATGGCAACGCAACGCAAACATACACGGATCAGCATCAGAACTCGTCTCCCTCTGTTCCTGCGTGTCATATGATCACATGGGCGTGACAATGGCCATGTGAATGAAAACTAAGTGTCTTCCCTGGAGAAGGTGTTGGCTTTCACTGACTTTTAAACACAAGAATCACACACACACAATGTATGGGACAGGTCAGTCTTTAACGATAACCTGGTACCAGGCACAAAAACGCTCACAGGCACAGAGACAGACAGGCAGACAGACGGAAGGATGACTTCCATTCACATGGTGTTAAACCTATGGGACAATAGGTGCGAGCAGGGCCGGAGAAGAAAAGAGGCTTTTGTCAAAGCTCTGGGTAGGAATTTAGAGCATCTGCTTGTTATGTTTCACTCTATTTACTTTGAAATGATGATATTAATCCTGTCCACTGACAAAGATCTGATGTCATACAACAACACACTTGTATAGAGCACATTTGTGTTGACATCAAAATCATTTCCTCTCCCCGCAGAATGACAGCACATCATCACCTTTACAATCTCATGCACCGTATATGTTATCCGGACGTGTTTTTTTATTTTTTATTGAAGCTGTCATTATCTGGCGGCACGTGTGTTGAAGTTTTGGCTGTGATCCAATCAAATGTGTGTTGGATGAAAGAACAAAGAGGATTTTTACTGCCGATCTTAAAAAGGGTTCATCAACACATTCGCTCATCTCATGTTGTCATGTTCATATCTGACAAGCTGGTTTTTACCAATTTCGAATGCAGTTCAGCGTTGCCACAGTAACACGGATTCATGGGGCAAACTCTGTCATGTCAAACCTACTGCTTTGACTACCAGGGTTCCCACACATCAAGGACTTTCCAGGACAAATTTCCTCAAATTCAAGGACCGAATGTGCTGACACAGCTTAAGATGGCGTCCATTGTCCTTGGGATCTTGGGTTCAAGAGAGTCTTTGTAATTTTCTCACGTTGTCATTTGCTCTCTCTTGCTTGGCGTTACTCGCTCATCGTTCTGCACGGAGTCTCACGTCAACGGCGGAGAGAGACAGCGGACAGTGTCCATCAAGCAATGCAGGGCAAGAAACACCAGGAGGTGTCGTAACAAATTTAGACATTTACCTAAATATCAACTTCACTTCTTTCTCCAAGCACTTTCAATGATCATCCTGCAGGGGAGTAGCGGTTAGCACTATTGGCTCACAGCTAGAAGGTGCTGGGTTTGATTCCCTGTGTCTGCGTGGGCCTCCTTCAGGCTCTCCGGTTTCCTCCCACCATCGAAACATGTATGAAACAGTCGGTCAGGTTCGTCCCTTGTGGCGTCGCAGCGGCTCTGATCAACTTCTTCCTTCAAGCACATGTCTATTTAGAGTGATTTTTCAAATGTACACACTTCCAAGGACTTCAAGGACCCATGGGAACCCTGGACTACAGAATCAAATATCTCATGTAATTCAAACTCACAAACATTCACATTTTCTTGGGTCACCACAGCGGATCATCATCCTCTGTCTAATCCTATGGTGGGGTAGTGGTTAGCACTATTGCCTCACAGCAAGAGGGTGCTCGGTTTGATTCCCTGTATCTGATTCCAGGCTTTCTGGTTTCTTCTTCTTTCTTCAAGCACTTTCAATGACCCATGTCTATTTTGGGGCGCCAAAGTCACATACTTTCAAGGACTTCAAGGACCAGTGGGAACCCTGGATTACAGAATCAACATGGGTCCTGATAAGATAAATTAAAATTAACAATGAATGGGTCTCTAACTTAAAAAGCAGATAATCTGCCTCCATCTGATCCTCTTGTGTCCTCTTCTGTTCCACCGGCTGTCCTCACGTCCTCCGGCACAACATCCATGAACCTTCTCTGTGGTCTTCGTGTTTTCCAAAACTAAGGTATTACTCCAACAACATCCTTTGTGAATAAATATTGTACTCACACAAGAATTTGTCAACTGGTGATGTGAGTAAATGTAAGTGCTCTCCTCTGCGCAGACGTCACGAACATGAGCTGCTCATGGCAGGAAACAGCTGGGTCCTGTCACAAATCATTAAGAGAGTGTTTATTCCCCAAAATGTGAGTGTGCGTGAACAGGAAGGCCACCGGGCCGAAACATCTGTGCATGCGTTCACTGGACTGAGTGATAATGAATGCATTTAGAAATCAAGCCAACCGTGGACGTACAGTACTCGCAGACGATGTTTCACACGTTTTCTGTTCGACACAACATTACTGCAACTTTTTTTCAAAACGTTCCACATCTCATTTACAAGATTTCGCCGTCCAATTCATCAGCATTAAAGCAGCATGTAGCTACAGACAGGACAGAAGGGGATTTTTATTGAAGTTAAATGAGATTAATGGGATGGATTCTGGCTTTTTTTATCTTTGAAACCCTTTGAAATTCACTCAGTGTGACTGTTTTTTTCAGTTTGCGATCTGTGACAGTGACAAAAAAAGCATAAAAACAAAGAATGGAAATCAGTTTCTTTTCTTTTTAAAAACATGGCTCCAACTTGGGGGAGAATATTTGAGCTTAAACCCTATTCTTGTCATGTTTCATAATTCATTGTATATATCTAATGTCTATTTCTATGCATTAGCAGTTACACTGCCCTTATTGTGTGTTATTCTATTACTTTAACTATGTATTATCTATTTTAACTATTCATCTATTTCTTCAACTATTAACTCGGCATCTGTGTGGACAGCAAAGAAAGAATTTCATTGCACAGCGAAACATGTTTTTCGTACTGTACATATGACAATAATCTCTTTTAATCTTGAATCTAAATCTATAAAACGTGAATATTCAAAATATACAGCCTAGAAGCGCAACAGACCATTTGTTGCAATTACCATACGGTCCAGCAGACGTTGTGAGCACAGCTTGGCCTTAGATCCACTATAAATGCCTTTTTTGCCCTACTGGAAAACTATTATGAGATGCAGAGACATAATGGAAAAATGAAAAGAAGCATCCTAGCGTCCAAGATGTCGTTCCAAATGCAAATGCAAAGAACTGCGGTTCAGTCAATTCTCACACCCTCCTGAGTGACCACGAGACAGGAGTGCAGAAGAGTCAGAAAAGCTCATTTCCCCCGAACCCCGGGCACCTGAGAGACACGCGCAGGAGGGGAGAATTCTCCTGCCTGTTTGCCTCTGTCAGTTTTGATGAGCTCTGTGAAGACAGCACCTTTGCTCAAACAACTGGAGCAGATCCAGCTCCAATTGACTAAATTGCGTTTTTTCACGTTGTAAATAGAAGATTGAAGAAGTTTAATGGAAGGGGAGAGAAAGTGTCCTCTCTCCTGTCTGTCTCTTTTTTAATGACTGAGGCAGTGACAGAAACCAGGGATGACTCACTTTCTCACTCTGTGTCAACCTTTCCTCTGTTTGTTGGTCTCAGTCAGTCTCAGTTTTGTCCTTCCTCCCCCCCAAAAAATGCATCTAATACATCAAATATTAATAACCCCCCCCCATGCCTGCCTAATGTTTTTGCACTGACAGAACACAGAGTGACCTTCAGATCACATATGCACTCCTCCACCTCTCATCAGTTTCATCTTGTCCTCTGCCAGGCAGATGTTCTCTGTCTGTCCTCAGCTGAAATACGGGCGGGGTTGGCAGCAACAGATTATCGCCCTAAAGGAGGGGACAACTCAATTTTACGATTCCCATCTGTACTTTCCTCAACGTCGGTAAACGACAGTTTAATCAGCATTTTTTTTTTTCCGACCGCGGAGATAAGAGACAGTGACTTGTGTGACGTCTGGCTCACTGAACTAATCTCAAAGCTAATTGATTATTTGATCGAATGGGCGACTGACTGATTGATTAAATGCATTGTTGCCTCACTGGCTGTACGAGTGACTGACTGATGACAGGCTGAGCTGATTGACAGCGTGCCAAGACGAAACCATCCCAGATTCCAGAGTCCTACTCTCTTCTCTCTTTTTTCTCCACTAATAGTTGTTTTTTTTGTTTTTTTTAAAGCAGCTTATAGTGTGTGCTTACTGTGCTATAGTTGTGACAGGTTACTGCTCTAGGCAGAGAAGCTTAAATCTGCCTAAATTATTAGTTAATGCAGATGACATACCACACACACACACACACACACACAGAGAGAGTTCAGTTTGTACAGCTATTCATCATAGAACATGGCATTGACTTCCATTAATCTCGACAGCCTAAACAATCTTTAGCGTATGAATTAATATCTTAGCCTTAACTAGGGCTGAACCATTTTGAATCAATGTCTAATTGCAGTTATTTTGACAGGATTGATAGCGATAAGATTCGCAGGGCATGATTTCAGAGGGAATGGGAAACTTTTACATAACTCATTTTCATTTGGAAAAACACATTAAAAATGAATGACTGTGTGATATCTGTGCAGATCTGTGAGAAAACAAAGACATTAACTCATTTAAAAATTATATTTTGACACACATTTTTGGTTTAACCCCTAGAACACAGAGCATTACGACTGCTTTTTCCATTAATGTGTTTAAACGTACTGTATACAGAGGCTATGCGAATGTGCAAGACAGAGTGTTTTAATAAAGAAATATCATTTTCACCAACTATATAAACACACCTGAGCAAAAATCACTCAAAATGTTTAAAATTGGATTGATTTTGTGAAATTCTGTTCACTTTGCTCGTTTTTATGAACAAATACAAAAGAAAAACAGGTCTATTTTGTGATTTCCGCACAATTATCGCTACTTAGATAAAAATTAGATATAAAGTCAACCATAATACATAAGAAGACGTATTTTAAAGCCTGAATATGTGACCTATAAACACACACACCCAGGATGTCCGTATAAGGAGTTGTGTATTATTCCCACGGCAAATCACCACGGGTGCACCTGCAGCACAGATCCGTGCTGCGTGAGCACTGAGCATATTGCATTTTTGATAGAATATGAATAATTGTTCAGCCCTACAGCCTTAACATAAGGTTCTGCCTCATTAGGACCAGGCTTTGTTCCTCCTATTAGGACTTCTGGTCCTGACAAGGTCGGTGTTGATGCCAGAAAAGGTTCTAGTAGAGGTAACAAATCCTTCCACATGCACACACCTGCAATCCAGGGCAGACAATAAACGTAAAGTGTCCCTTTAAAGCTTTATCGGAGCCGTAAGCAAAATATTTTCATCACCTTTGGTTTATAATAAAAAACTGGCTCTCACCTGCACCAGCAAACTACGGCAAACAATCATAAATTCCCTGAATAGAAGATAAAAGCTCAAGGCAAGACACATGGCTTAACACCCACCTGCCCTCAGTAGACAAAGACAACGTCCAACAAACAGGACAATATAATAGAGATGTGCACTTCTGACTATATATACACATGTATATACATATATATATATGTACGGTCTAGGAAACACATCTATTGCACAACAGGGCACATTATACAGATATTTAGCTTAACATAAGCACACCTGGCTTGTGAAAGAATAACACAAGTTAATGCAACTGATGATCAGGCTGAACAAGATTTACAGTGTGTGTGTGTGTGTGTGCAGGTTAAATCTTGTCCACATTCACATCAGTCACAATGTGCTCAGCAGAAATGCCATTAAAATATTCATATACATATACACTTTAAAAGAGAAATGCACTGCAAGTCTCGTGCCACAAAAAAAAGTAAGCCATTAAACTCATAAAATTCATGTTTTGTTTTTTTGTTTTGTTTCTATATTAAAGATCATATAACTACACACAAGTGCTGCACAGGTCAAAATGAAATTGAGGTTAATTTCCCCCGCGAAACTCACCGGAAATCTCGGTCTGAGGCACACCGGCCAGAGTGAAGCCTTTGCCGGTGTAGAACTGCCGCAGGTCGGCGCAGCTCCTGTCCGCCCCGGACACCGGGCCCGGTGCTGCAGACAGACACAGCAGCACATGCAGGAGCAGCGGGAGCAGGAGGCTCATCTTGTCAATGTGTTAGAACTCCTGCTTTCTCACAGTCAGTCAGTCAAAAAAAAAAAAAGAAGAAAATCCGATTTTAGCTCCGGGTGAAACAAGCAGGAGTAGAGTAGAGGAGTCGTCAGTGTTTGGGAGTTTTTTTCCGCTCAAACTGTCTTCAAATGCATGTTTCCCTCCGGATCTTAAACTGGAGGAGCCGGGTTTGAGAGCGTGGTGGTGATGGTGGAGGTGAGGGTGAGGGTGGTACTCGTGTCGTGGCGGCCGCTCCGGGTTTGTTTGTGCCGGGGAAGAGAGCTGCGACGCGCGGCTGTAGATGTCAGGTACACCCCGCTCCTCCTCCTCCTCCTCCTTCTCCTCCTCCTCAGCGCTGCTGCTGGCTGCAGAGATGCCTCAGACAAAAGAGACAGCAAACTGTGTGCGTGTGTGTGTGTGTGTGTGTGTGTGCGTGCAGGTGAAAGCTCAGTAAAAGCCGGTGCAGGTCCACAGGCTCAGGCAGGTCATGATGGTAAGATTAGATAAAAAAAAAAAAAGTGAAGGCAACAAAAGAGCAAAAATCAATTTGCTTCAATTAAATGTCATGTGCACAAAAAAAATAAAATAAATAGTGATAATTGCCTCGTGAATTCTCCTACTCCTCCTCTTCTCCACGCTTTGGGACAATGAATAGAGGGTGTGTGGGTGTGTGGGGAGCTCAGCCTCTCTCAGCATTGTGTGTGTGTGTGTTGTGCTGCAAGGAACCGAGGAATAAACAGCGACACCTGCAGGCGACAACAACAAAGAAGGGTGTTGGTAGAGAACAGACACTCCAGATAAAGGGGATTGTCCATGAGTGTTTGTTGTCATTGTTTAAAGAGTATTGGTTGTATTTATACTTGCACAGCAGCCATATTGAGCCATTCTGATCACATTATTGACGACTCTGTTGAGTTGAAGTAAGCCAGTGCAGCGGTGTGTGAACCGGTCTGCACCCAGTAACTGAGAGAAATAAACAAAAAAAAGAAGCCATTATTCATTTGATTCTTTACTCCGGTGCTTTTCTCATTTCTCCCCAAAAAATCCCCCAGTTGCCAATTTCCCCTAAAAAAAAAGGTAGTTGGACGCTCTTTTTATCAGCGTTATTTAAGAGTATTTTCACTTTCCATTTGAAGCATTTTCCATTCGATTACACGCAGTTATGCTGCGTCCTGTTTTGCCCTACATTTTATTTAATTTTCTTAGTGCGGTGAACACTGAGTGGGCAAAGCTAAAACGCTGTATATACATGATTGACTTTCCTGACTGTATTTCAGGAGCAGCTAAATGTAGCAGCTAAGTAAAATGTACGACTGTGCCATGCATTTTATAAACGTCATAGTGACTAATTGATATGTGATGAGCATTGGTTTTAAAAAAAAAATACCCTCCCACAGTCCAAAAACATGCACATAGGCAAACTGGACACTCTAAATTGACAACAGGTGTGAGCCCTATGTCAGCTGGGATTGGCACCGGCGACCCCCGTGACCCTCATGTGGAGGATAAAGTGGTAGAAGATGGAAGAAAGCAATGTATCATCCAACTTTGGTTTAAGGAGGAAAAGACAATCGCAGTTATAGATAATACTTGTAGGGTATCATCAGTATGACTGAACCTTTGTCTCCGTCTCCCTTGTCCAGTATCCTTGCCTCTCTGATAACAACAAGAAAGGACACATTCGTTAGTATTGTACAGGACGTGCCACAAACAAAACATTCCTCTTTGACGACACAGTAAATACCCTGTAAGATGCGATCAGTGTTACACATGTAAGCTATACAACGCATCCCGCAGCTGAGACACAAGTGCGTAATGTGCAGTCGGTCCACCGCATTATGAGGTCAAAATGCTCTGTGCCAAAATCGCGATCCATGCCGAAAGCAGATCTTTGTCTGTGCAGGAATCTTTGACTGATGTTGCCCAGCAATTATTGTATCGCTCGCTGTAACCACAGAGATTCTGTGTCATGGATTTTTCCAGGATCTTACCTGCAGGACCAGCCCAGGAGAACAAATCTCACTTATTGTAGCTTCACATTCATGCTGCCAGTCTCCTGTTTTACCAGAGGGAGACGTCACTGCAGTCCATGTTGATGAAAGCAGCCTGAGATGACTTTGTTCCTGTGTGACGTGGAGCTATAGGCAATAGTGTCGCTACTGAGATCAAGATTCGGCGTTCAAAGCAAACGATGCATGAGAATACGTGAAACTGAAGGTGACACATTAATGTAAGTGATTTGTGCAAACAGCTCTGTTTCCTATCATTGCTCTAAACACACTATGTCTCCCAGCTGTTAGGTTAGAGGCTGACAGAAAATCACTGCCTGCCCCTGGCTCAGTTTGGCAGGGTCGGTATAAGCATGATGACCAATGTTCTGCAATCTTTGAATCCAACGTCTTTTCCCCATGCTGGGGTAAAAAGTCGATCAAAGAAAGGTCACCGGCAGCCTCGACATCCCAGAGTTGCAAGTGAAATTAACTGCAATCTGCGGGTGAAGCCGAAGCAAACACTAAGAGAGCTAAATTAGCCTTTAATTACTTTGGAGACCGACTTGTCGGAGAAAAATGTCAAGAGGAAATTTATATAAGAGTGTGACTGATGTTACCGCTACGGGCTAAGAGTTTAATTTATAATAATGCATGTAATACAGTATGTCAGAGGAAGATAAAAAAGATTAAAAACAACCTGAGTGTCTGTCACAAACATACATTATGTCTGCGAGGAAAGAACACAGTGACAATGAAAGTGTCTCTGCAT
This sequence comes from Solea senegalensis, assembly GCF_019176455.1. NCBI lineage: Eukaryota > Metazoa > Chordata > Actinopteri > Pleuronectiformes > Soleidae > Solea > Solea senegalensis. Next base: position 17,182,336 of record NC_058034.1, read on the forward strand.
TAGGTAGTTACCGCTATGCTTCACACTTTCAGACAAAGAGTCTGTCTGTGAGGAGTTACTCCTCATCCTGCAGGGAAAACATGCCGCTCGGGCTTTGGTAAACTGGGGAATCTACATTAACTGTAGGTGTGAAAAATGTCATTCATTCACAGCACTTTATTGATATAATAATTCTCTGAACACTTTATTGATATAATACTTCTCTGAACACTTTATTGATATAATAATTCTCTGAACACTTTATTGATATAATACTTCTCTGAACACTTTATTGATATAATAATTCTCTGAACACTTTATTGATATAATAATTCTCTGAACACTTTATTGATATAATACTTCTCTGAACACTTTATTGATATAATACTTCTCTGAGCACTTTATTGATATAATACTCTGAACACGTTGCACTGTGCTCAACAAAGTGGAGGAGTGAAGTGCAAATTGGGTAAGTAAAACAAAATAACACGGCCACAGCAAGAGATACTGTAAAAAAGGCAATTCAATTTGAATTCTGAAACGTGCAAACGGGAAATTGAAGAAGGCCCCAGTGATGGACTGACGACCATGTCCATAGGACCTAAAAACCAAGAACTGCAAAAAAAAAACTTGCATTTCCATCATCATAATAATAATAATAGTCCAAAAGTGTAAAGTGTAAACACACTGAGGGAGGGCTGAGGTTCAGGAGGGGAACCCAGGGTCAACTCAGAACACGACATTCATTCACCTTCAGTTCAACTGAAGGACGCACTGTCACCTTATTTAACAGAATTATCCTCAGTTACACACACACACGTGTTTTTGCAGCTACTCTTCTTAGGACACGCATTGACTTCCATTCATTTCGACAGACAAGGCGCCTCACCTTAACCATAACTAGTTCATGCCTAACCCTAAACTTAACCCAACCATTTCCTCAGACCAGGTTCTGGTCTCCATGAGGACTAGGCCATTATAGATACGCCTAAAGAGGTCCTAAAGAGGTTAGAAATACAAGTATACACACACACACATACCAAGTTTACTAACTGTACATGTGCTTAACAGCAGTGATTTATTACCCTGGCAGGAGTTGGCATTATTAAAGTGACGATTAACATGTACCAACTATTTAAGCTGTCAGCAGAAAGGTGGAAGTTTTATGACACTTGACACAAACAAAGTGATGAGTAACGCGTCAAATATCTAGACGCAGGAGCCGCCGAGCGGCGACAGTTCCTATCAAATGGATATTTAGGCCGTTAGTCCCCGCAACAATGGGGACACTGTCTCGCGGATGAGTACATGAGTGTCATCTCCACTTTCTTTTTGGCAGAACGTTTGCACTTTGGAGAGCAACGTCTAACTGTTGCCACTGAGGTAACTCAGATACTGTTTACTCGGTTTCTGTTTATGACGGAGATGGTTAGTTTTCTGCAGGTATGATGCGAAGCTCATCAAGCCAGGTCAGATACGCATGTCTGAATCAAGACTGAACCAGTTCCATCAGATTAGCTCAGGCGCTGAACTCATTTAAACCTTCATTACAGTTACCCGCTCCTGTCAAGGCCTACACACACTCCGCAGATGACTATTTCCAGACTTCACGACTAAGATTTTCCACCTTAACCAGGCTCATTCAAAGCCTGACATCAAAGTTTATCATACGTAATGGCGCTCTGTTTTTCTGAGTGTGTGCCTGTGACAGCTGTCAGAGAAGTGCATGATGTCAGAAAGGAAAAATAATGAAAGCAAAGAGGCTTAACCTGCTAAAACCTGCACATCACGACCTGTTGCATATGTGTGTGTGTGTGTGTGTGTGTGTGTGAAATATATTCCGTCTCCCGTCAAGCGTGTGAGTCAGAACAACATGGATTTCCTTCTCAGCATTTTTCACACCAGTGCAATTCTTGACACACACACACACACACACGTCAGTCACCCTTGGTAGTATCTGCAGTAACGAGGCTCCAGGAAATATCAAGAGTGCAGCCTTTACAGACTCTTTAATATCCTAGTGTACAAACAATAATAATCTCACCGGCCAACTTCCACCCAAGCAATCTGTCAGTCAAGATAAGATAACCATCTTAGCTGCGGCTAATAAACATTAACATCATATCTTGGGAGTGAGTGAATTAACTGGCTGACATCCAGGTCAAATGTGAAACTTCGACAACTTGAAAACAGTGTGAAAAACTAATGATGAGTCAACTGCAATAATATGCAGTTCATAGCTATGCTAATGCAAAGGCTGGAAGGAGAGCATCGCACACCGAGACCAAAATATCTCGACTTGTACGCACACATTTTTAATGGAGGTGTCCGTTTTCACCGTTTTTCAGCTGCAACTTTTTTTATCAGGAGTGCTCGCGGTGAACGTTGCGCACGGCCCGACAAAGGCCTCGGTCAGCGCGCCCACACAGTGCGGGGCTCAGAGCATACAGTATTACAATTAAAATAAACGGCTCTGAGGTGCAATTCATCGCCGGCGTGGCCATGGAACGGCACACTAGATGATTCAGTGCCCTCCTTTTCTCACAGAAACTGATGTTACAGTGCCCTTCAGCAAGACACTTAATCCCCAGTTGCTTCACCAGCGCGGCTCTATCTTGGCATGATAATCTCTGGTTATAAGGACGCTGCCAGCCACTGTGAAGATGATCGGCTTTCAGGGTTATAAAAACTCAGAAAGCACCTAATCCAAAACTGGAAGAGTGCCACACCACTGCCATTTAGTCTCCATCAGTGGTTATTAATATTCAAGGATCGCTTTCACACTCCGAAGCGTTTGGAAACAATGGACTTTTCTTATTATCGGCTCCGATGAGCGTAGAAGAGAAAAGCCTTGAGAACCTGAGGGATACGGGAGACAAAAGATCCAGTGTCTGAAGTGGAGTATGTTCTTCGCAATAGAGAAGCGTCTTACGATGATTTAGGTATGCCTAGATTCCAAAATAGATTTAGAAATTAATGTCCTTGCAGTTTTAGTTCGGACAGTGAATTGTGCGCAGGCAAACTATGAGTGAAACCTGTCACTCTTGGAAAAGCCTCTGTAGAATCTATTCTACCGTTTGGCAGGATTCAAATATCCATTAAAAGTGCTGGCAGGACACTTCCCCGGCCTTGTCTCATCTTCACTCGTTCACCTCTCGCCCTGTCTGCCTGTGCTCTCTTGTTCGTAGATTGGCAGCGTCGCGGCCCTCTTGGCTGAGGTGCGTCAGAGCGTTACACAATTTCGCTGAAAAAAAATTCCCATTAAAGAAATAATCATAAGATATGTTTCAGTGTATAAAGATGGATTTTGGTGGCGCCAAAAATCAGGAATTCTTTCTCGCCCTCCTTTCTCCGGCAATTTACATTCAACGATGTCTTTATTTCCCATCATCCTCTGGCAGCTTCCTGTGCCAAGAGGCAACTTGAAGTGCCAACTTCCCAACCATGCCAAATCAATCACCTTTAAGCTCCCACAAAAAAGCCAGAGGCCAAAGAGCTGCTGCATTTCCATGCAGTGATGGTTTTTAAAATCCTGTCTTTATACGGGCCTTAAAATCTATGGTTTAGACCATAAACCACACACAGGCCAAATGTAGTCACCCAGTTTCTATATGATGAAGCCAACTTGAAAGGGACAGTATATCGAGGTGACTCCACTGGTTTCTAAAAGAACTCAGCTTGAATGGAAGTGAAATGAAAACTTCCTCCTTGATTTGTAAGCTCACCATGGGTTGTTTTGTTTTGAGGAGTTAAAGGTCTCAATCTGCAGTTATGGCTCTTCTTTCATAGCACTTTCTGTGCATTTTGTACATCATGCTCCCATTTAGGGCCACACGGTTGGTGTAGTGGTTTTCAGCGAGAAGATCCGGGTTTGTAACCCTGTCAGAACAAGGACCTTCTCCCAGTGTGTGCGTGGGTTTTCCCCGGGTTCTTCCCACAGTCTAAAAACATGCAGATTAGGGGATTAGTATAATTGGACTCTAAATTGACCATAGGTTTGCCTGCACCCCACCTTTCAGCCTATGTCAGCAGGGATTGGCACCAGCGACCCTCATGTGGTGGATAAAGCGGTCTGAGATGAGTGAGTGATGTTCCCATTTATACGGAAGCCCTAAAGGGTCATACATTATCCGTTTTGTCGTGATAACGAGACATTTTTCCTCCGTTTTCTTGTGATAACGACATTCTTTTTCTCCATTTTCCCAAGATAATGAGATAATTCATTTGAGAGACAATGAATGAAATGAGATTTCCATCACATGTGACACATGCTGACCGGTATCCATAGAGACGCCCGGGGGCCTCGTAGCTGGTCAACTGTGCAGTTAATGACGATATCACGCTCATTTTGATTACCTTGCTAACCTTCTTCTTAGATGACGCACACTAACGCAGGCATAAAGGCATAAAGCTATCTCAGCCTGTGTCAGGCCCTGGTTGAATAGATATGTGATGACGGCACTGAATGATGTTTCCTGCAATGATTAAATAGACTAGACTATTGTTTTGTTTTCTCCAGATCTCAAAAGCGGAAATCCCTTTAGGGCTTCCATACATTTAAATTAAAATAGATAATATGAGTTGACGCCAGTGTGATTGACAGCCAGCATCGTCCAATAAGAAGCCTGGTTGCAGGAGACGTATTGCAAAATGGCATCAACCTAATCGCGATTCTGGAGGCTTCAAAAAACGAGTTCAGACTCTTGTGGGTGACGACCCAACCAGTTTCCACTTGATCAATGCTAATGTGATGGGAGCTCTAATGATGTAATATATAAACAAAACCCCGGGAAGGTATTTTTAATGAAGAGGAGACCACAAATATCCCACAAAAATGTTGCCATCAGATGTTTTTGCAAACCATGAAAAGCATCACATTCACACAGTTGTACAGAAACATTTTTTTGGGCATATGATAAGTATCTGAGACAAAATAGTCACCTGGAGGTGGAAGTGATGGTGGTGGTGGTGGCAGAAAACAGTTGGAGACCAAATGTGGGACGTTTGGTTGCAGATTGTTGTGGTGTTGTGAGCACATTCCAGTGTGTTTTTATGGTGAGGATGTAGACGCTGAAGAAGAAAAAGCCACAGTCTTTTCCAAGCACTAACCAGGTTCTTTTATGTGTAAACCTAACCACATCCATAACAGGAAATGGTTAGCATCATCATCGCCCTCAGTGACAGCAATGGTGCCACAACCGGTAAAAACACACTGTCATGTGCGCTTATGTAAATACAGTGACGTAGTTTTGGGTTCATTAACGGCACCATGTGTTCCTGCGTGACTGGGGTGCAGTGATCCTGCATCATAATCTTCTACGGGACTTTTTGATAGAGAAATGCAACCACAACACAACATGTGTCTTGGTTTTAGTTGAAGATAACATAATACATATAATGCCGTTTACTTATGGGATCAGGCAGTAGAAGGATTTTAATAACCGGACATGAGGAGATAAATTGTTTATTAGCTCATTAAAGTGCAGTCACTAGTCCATGTCACGTTGTTTCCACTATGTTATTTTAATTAAATATCAGGATTGTAATTAAAAACATGAATTAGTACGTTTTACAGCGTTTACAGTTGTGTTTGTGACTCCATGTGATATAAGTTGAGACCCCAGTGCAACATGAGTATGACACACTTTATTACTTAGGCGGATGATTATTGACATCACAGACAAGCAGGACACGTTGTGTTACAGTCGGCTGCAATTCTGAGTCACTGATTTAGTTTCCATTAGCACAGCGATGTGTTTTCTTTCAGAGCGGTGTGAGAGAAACCATAGCTGCTGCTGCTGCTGCTGCTGCTGACAGGTTGTTTATTGCTCTGCATAGTGTTACAACAAAGGGAGTTAATCATATGAAACGAAGGGAGATGTTACACTAGGACACAGTATGTTTTTCTTTCTTTTTTCTCTTTAAAACCATGACACAGCACGTGTGGCACACCCATGGAGAAACGTCATGACAGCACACAACTGGAGGAACAACAGACGGGGCATTTCCCACAGTTATGTGCTTTAAGACTTACCTTCAACTTACAGTAAAAGGTTTCTCAACATTTTCAATTGGTGGTCCATAGAGGACAATTTAATGCTCCTACGTAAGGTGACCATCCACTAAAAGAACTTGTAACATATGATTATGTGGCTTATCTTGTTTCCAGGTGATTTGATTTGAATTGGTACTCATGAAGTAACTCTTTTTTTTTCTCTTTTCCCATTTATCAAATATTTTTTAACCTATTATCCCATTTATGTAACTATTTTTTTAAACTATTTTCCCATTAATGCAAGTCTTTTTTAAATGTCTTTTCCCTTTAAAGAAACTCTTTTTTACCTATTTTCCCATTTATGTAACATTTTTTAATCTTTTTTCCCATTTATGTAATTCTATTTACGTAGTTTCCCATTTATGTAACTCTTCTTTGCCCATTTTCCCATTTATGTAACTCTTTTTTATCCCTTTTCTCATTATGTAATTCTTTTTTTTACCTATTTTCCTATTATTATCCCCATTGATGTAACTCACAGTTACCCTTTTCCCATTCTGTAACTCTTTTTTACCTATTTTCCCATTTATGTAACATTTTTTAATCTCTTTTCCCATTTATGCAATTCTATTTACCTAGTTTCCCATTTATGTAACTCTTCTTTGCCTATTTTCCCATTTATGTAACTCTTTTTTATCCCTTCTCTCATTATGTATTTTTTTTTTTAACCTATTTTCCTATTATTATCCCCATTGATGTAACTCACAATTACCCTTTTCCCATTCTGTAACTCTTTTTTACTTATTTTCCCATTTATGTAACTGGTGTTTACCTATTTTCCCATCTCTGTGTGCCTGTTGGTCATTTGTTGAGAGCTGTGAAAATGAAAAGGTCTGGCTTGAGTCCAATCACTCATCTCACATAGCCACAATATTTAAATAATATGTGCATTTGTTTGACAGATCGTGTTGTGAACATATCCTTTTACATTACATTGTATTGGGACTTGAAAACCCAGATAAGTCATACCCTTAAGCTCTTAATGCTATTTATGCAGTCGCCTCATCTGTGATTCACTCTCCTTTATAAATACCGTCTCAGGTGTCAGTGTTTCAGATGCTTTCATGACAGTTTTGATATTTTGTAGCAGAAAATCAATGACACACACGAAAAAAAGAAATGAAAATGTAACATGATCCAGCGTGAAGGCTTAGAGGAGAAAAAAGGTCTTACATGTGTCTGAGCTAGTCGTTACATGCAGCGCAGCATGGCGTATATATGACAAGAACGTCAGTCGCTCACTGAAAGAAGGGCACACGGTGTCCTTCAGCCGGTGTTAAATCAGTATTCCAGCTTTGGTTGTAAGCAGTTTTGGGCATTTGAGACTCATTAGAGAGGCAAAAAGCCTTGATAATCCTAATTAAAATGAATTATGTTTGATTTTCATGTTTGGATCTGGGTTCGGTCCTGATCACTCCCTCAGTCGAGTGTTGCCTTCATTGGATTCAGAGACACGTGCAGACTGGCTTTTACTGTCATATATGTATATATATATATATATATATATATATATATATATATATATATATATATAAAATCTCATTGCAGTTTTAATTAATACATTTGGTGATAAGCCACCCTTTGAAATCACAATGAAACCTAAAGGGGAATTCTGGGATTAATGAAGCAACTTCTAGCCCCACAAACACACGCGCGTCACACAAGTCGTCTTTCAACTGGAAGGTTGTGGGTTCAATTCCTAGCTCCACGGGTCATCATGCCAACGTGTCTTTGGGCAAAACTCCACGTTGTTTCTGATGACTGTGTAGCAGCGTGTGAATGAGTGAATGGAAGAATGGCAAAGTCACAGTGTAAAGTGAGTGATCGTCAAGACTAGAAAAGCACTTTATAAATACAGACCATGAGTTATCGCCAGCATTTATGAACATATAAAATAGTTTTTCCTTTAAATTTAACCGCCGATAACTACTTACATGATCCAACCATCGTTATTTTGAGTAATCATGGAGGATAAGGAAGATGTCATGTACTAATGTAAATACTAAACCCCCGTTCTTAACAGAAACACTAGATCAATCCCTTTTGACTTGTTAAACATTAAATGTTTACAGCATATTTGAAATCACCATGGCAACTGATATAACGCAACCCGACTCAAGCCAAACAATGATTTCTGGATTTTTGTCCACACCCGGCCACATTGGGTCTTAACAGGTTTGGATATTCATGCTCTAAAGTGAATAGTACTTACTAAAATAATGCATTTGCCCCCATGTCTTATCACTCTAAATGTGTTTGAACGCCCACATTTATAAACAAAGAGCACAATTAGGAATTTGCAATGAATGAAATGAACTGATGTTTTTGAGTTATTTATTGTTCGGGCAGAGTATTGTTCCTGTAAAGGCCATACAATTGAGCCTTTTCCTGTACTAGGTGTTTTTGGTGTTTGTTATTTTCTCATATTTTTAATGGCAGCTCCATGTAGCCACAAAGTAACATATCTCCATGTAGACGTTTAAAACATTTGCCCGCTGTGCATCTTCAGAACAAAACACTCATTTTACAAACAACTACTTTAAAAAGTATTAACAGACCTAGAAACAACAGACTACGAGGAGTCAAAACTCTCCTAGGAGGATTTTTTTTTGAGGATATTTAAATTCTTCTGCAGACTAACTGCAGTAATAGAAAAAAAGTGAACTAGCTTGGATGAATAAAAGAGCATGTTTGTGTAAAAGGGATTCTCTCATCTGCAAAGACCTCCAAACCAAACATCTGTGAACACATGACATAATCAGCTGCTCTGCTAATCTAAAGTGCCTTACTTTCCTTCTCCAGCAACAGTAAAGTTCAGGGCAGTATTCTGAGATTACTTAAAAAGTAAACACTCAAAAAGTGTCTTCAGCTACACCTGTAGCCATCATAGATCACCGTCTCTGTGGGGGACATTTGTCCAAAGGACTCTGCTCTATATTAATCTCTATTTACACATCAAGCCATCGTTACCTATAGAAACTCTTCATATAAATATATAATATATATATATTTTTGTATTTACATATCTCTTCAAAAAAAAAGAATTAAGTAGTGCTGTGCAATCTATCCTGTTAGAGTTAAATACAAATAAACCACTGAAGAGGTAAGTAAGGTAAAAATGCATACTGTGCCACTGCAACTGTGACAAATCCACAGTCTGCGTCACCGCTCCACTCAAGAGTGGGCTCAGCTGTGCTTGCCAAAAAAACTCCAAATACCAAACACCACCACAGAACATACAGCTTGTGGTCGTCTCTCAGTCTCTTCTGACCGTCTCATGGTCCGTGTCTCAGTGGTCCCACATGGACAGCAGCAGCAGGAGCAGCAAGGTCACCGCGGTCAAAGGTAAAGGTTTAAAGGTCACGGTGTGGGCAGAGCCTCGAACAACCACCTGACACAGACAGACAGACAGACAGACAGACAGACAGAAAAATGGTTGTGTTGACAGTATGTCCATCTGCACAATTAATACAGGCTTTTTACAAAACCAATGTGTGGACTTCCCCTTAAACTACAAAGTAATGATTGGAAAATGTTCATTATGACCTAAAAACAAAACAAACTTCCTGTTTTCTCAGACTAGTTACGTCCGAGAGCTGATCATTTTGAACATATAGTGAGATGGTACACTGTTAACTTGTAATTGTGGCTGTAAATGTACGATTTATTATCATCTCTTCAGCTCAGTTTGGCACAAGTTGTCATGACCAAGTAAGCTGGTTGTGTTTCGACTCTACCTTGAGTAAGACAACGACATGATACTGACACGTTTGCTACTTTTTTTCATGAGTGTTTTTTTGTTTGTTAGCTTTAGCCCTTGTTCTTGCTAGTTGCTTTTGTTTGTTAGCTTTAGCCCTTGTTTTTGCTAGTTGTTTTTGTTTGTTAGCTTTAGCCCTTGTTTTTGCTAGTAGTTTTTCCCCTCAAGAGTGTTTTTTTGTTAGCTTTAGCCCTTGTTTTTGCTAGTAGTTTTTCCCTCAAAAGAGTGTTTTTGTTTGTTAGCTTTAGCCCTTGTTTTTGTTAGTAGTTTTTCCCTCATATGAGTGGTTCTTTGTTGCACTTTCATGATAAAAGATCCCGAGTCGTAGAATTGGGTCCAAGTCCTAGTTTAGTTGTGACACAAGTTTACAGTGTGTCAGCTAGTCTAGACACACAATGATGGTTTTGTCGACTTTTTAGTGAGAAAATAAAAAGTAAACAGTTGTGCAAGGTCCCTCTATGTCTGATAAGTTATCATGAAAGCTGACACCTGCTGAGAAATGGTAGAAAAAGGTTAACACACTAACTGAAAATACACATTCATGATCTAGCTTAATTACTGAATAGTAATAGTGACTTAGTTACTGAATAGTTTTTAATAGAAAGCAAAGCTGTTTGTTTAAAAAATTAAGTTTAATATACATTAAACTTAATTTTGTCAAATATCATGTAAGCTCTTATATGGATAATTTACCTGCAGGGAGATGATGCTTCATCATACAGCAAAAACACTCCAAACTAATGACTAAGATGACTGTTATTTCAACTGGCATTTAGTAAATCTACTCTGATAATCAGCTGAGCTGTGTCTGATTGAACTCAGCAGGATTCTGCCATGACATTGTACATCTTTGAGTTTATTTATAGTAATTAATGAGAGCTGCTCGGCATAAAGTTGATGGTAAAAGGTGGAAAAGTTAACTAACATTGGAAAAAAATGATTCATACACTGAAAGAAATGCTGCACAACAGTGTGAAACACTTTTTATTCTCACTGAGTAGTTACCAAACCTGCTCATCGATCCCCAAGAGCATACTTGTCATTTTACTATTTTTGTATTTTATTTTTTAAAGGTGTAGGTGTGATTTGCCCTGAATCCCTGATTCAAAATGAGAGTCACCTACCTGTGGAGTGGAGGGGTGATGAGGAGGGACGGGATGATGAGGAAGAGGAGCTTGAGCCACGTTCTTTGTGTCAGGACTTTGACCGCTGGATGAATCATCCGTCTCTTCTCCTAAACGGATACAAAAATATGATGAGTAAGAGTAAAACGGTATGATAGATAATCAATAATGGTCAAATTTAATGTCATGCTTCCCCAACAGTGTTTTTTTTCTATATTTGAGTTTGTTGTTTGTTTGGGTTTTTTTTTGCAGATAAATGTGTAAAACATCCTTGAAAATAAGCCAAATGAAAATATCCATGCATACATGGGAGATAAAAGATTTGATTAACCTAGTTTTACAAGCAACAAGTCCACATATGAGGGATTAAAATGTAAAAATATCAAGCTAATGACAAAAACATGCACTCTAAAAGCATTATCTCTGGGAATGTGTCTGTTAATTGAAAGAATGTGTACTTGTGTTGAGTCTGTTTTTAGTTTTATGATTGCAAAAACTCTTAATTGCATTATTTATGAAAGTTTTGTTGTTGTTTAGACCGGCATGATTTATGGATTTCACTCCGCCCACACACACAGCTTCACACAATGTGAATGCTATAGAGGTTGCGCACACGCACGCATACCCACACACACACACACACACCCGTTCTTGCAGCTCTCTTTTTTTCAGGACGTGCACTGAATTCCATTCATTTGGGCAGCCTAAACAAAGCTAGCCACAAGTCAGATCTTAGCCTTACTCTGCTTGGCCAGAATTTGGTCTCCGTGAAGACTAGTGGTCCCGGACAAGGTCACTGTTTATGCCAGAAAATTATAAAATAAGTTCAGCTAAAATCAGTACACCTCTAATTTAAACCAACGTTCAATCTTCAGTTTTTATCTGTGAAATTGATTGGATTTCAGTTTTTTTTTTTTTTTAGGATTTTAGTTTAGCCTCTTACATAAAAAGACAAATTGTCCAAATGTAGAGTGACAACGCAGTATTTTTGCACTTGCTTTTGGATAAATATGGAGATGGAAAACATGCATTTTGAGAAAACATTGAAAATGTTGGCTAAAGCTGTCAAAACGAAGCAAATTGTATCTTTCTAATATGTGACAATGATACACATTATTTTTTGGTGCCTGGTTATTATTGGGAGGCGACACGTTTGAATTGGGATCGGGATTCTTTTCCGTCCAAACTGTTACACACCATGACAAATCACACGCTTCATAAATAGCAGCACAGCCTGAGGGGACACGTGGTGCCTGATTATAACTTGAAAAACAATTAAGATTTAAGAAATCTTTCTTCACATGTTTATTGAATTTAAGTTGATTATCTAAAGCCCCTTTGTGTGTGTGTGTGTGTGTGTGTGTGTGTCTTGGCAGGACTCCGGGTCCCTCATGGGAGGAACTCTGGTAAATGAGGAGATTAGGACAGAAGAAAGACAAACTGTCCCGCCAGCTAAACAACACACACACAAATACACATTTGAGTCTATTTTTTGTTGTTTGTACCAAACATACGAGCAGCGGTGAACAGTTTATGGTCCCCACAACAACAACAATCCAGAGAAATAAGTGGACCACAGTCAGTGGCGTTTTCATACTGACCTGTGTTGTCACAGACATGCTCCGTCTCAACATGCTCTTTCTACACACACGTAGACACACACACACCTGCATGTGCAGAAATCTGATTCTGTATCTTACAATACACATTGTCCTGCAGTACAATAGACAAAGAGCCTCTTTCAGCTGCTGAGGAATGAGGTGAGTTGGTGAAAACACACACACACACACACACACTCACTCTTCCACATACTACATACATAAAGAAAGCAAGAAAACACAGCATATAAAAAGTGAAAATACAAACATACTCAGCAGTGACAGTGTGGATAATTGTGATGATTTACACGCGGCGGAATCTCTACCAAATGCGACATCTGTCCTTTATTGAGTGTTTGCTTGGCAAATAGCAGCATGGAACCATTCTGAGTTCATGGCCGTGTCAGTCTGCGTGTGTTTGTGCCGTCTGTTTTTGTCCATCTGTTCCCGTCAGAAGTGAAAACCTGGTGTCACATCTGGTGTGAACCTGCTAAGGCGGCCTGCAGAGCTGGATCCCATTATAATTGTTATGATTTTTATTATTATTATTGTTATTACAGTCTCTTGGCGACAACAAAGTAACAGTTTCATATGTCATTTTAGTGCAATAGCTGCGACTTCTATTAAAAACTGGGTCAAAGTAAAAGTGGTCTCTCTTTTTCTCTTGCAGTGACCTGATTTAAAGGCGGGAAGCTGATGTTTTGTCATGTTAATTAGGCCAAAAGTAGCATGAGATGATGCCAAACTGAATTCAACACTGTGTTACAATTGAACTGTAGAAGATAAGCTATATATATATATATATATATATGTGTGTGTGACTAAATATCTATAGATGTACACATAGTATTTTTTTTTAAAAGCAATTTATACGTTTACCACACAGTACTTGAGAGGGAATGATGACACTTATATTCAGCTATAGTGATTATAGATATTCACCACATTAAGCTCAATATAGTCTTTGAATGTCAAGTTTGAATAAGTGTAGGAGGTAAAACTCAAAGAATCATCCTCGAGTCCAAATGAACAATTGGCATATTTTCTCATCAGAACCTGTCAACTTGGTGTTTACTGATCATTCTAAAACAAAGATAAGAGTCAATGATGTGACGAAACAGCATGAATCTAAAGTTGCATGAGTGTGCTTGTAATTATAGATTTGTGGGGTCCAAAGAAACATACAAACCTATCTTTAAAGGACTTTTTCAGGGTTAAGACCTGGTTTTATGGTCAGGGTAAGGGGTTAAAGTATGCAATATGTCTCTGATGTGTCCTCACTAAGATATAAAAACAAGTCTGTGTGTGAGTGTGTCAGCGGGTGGCAGCAGACACTCTCTACTACATGCCCTTCAGCATGTTTGTCTCTTAGCAACAATCTCGAATACATCACACGAGGCATGCCTCTCTCTCTCTCTCTCTCTCACACACACCCAGAAAATATGGTTTTCTATGACTTCAGAGGACATTATGTTGACTTGCATTCACTGTCTGGAGAGTTACTCTAACCTTAACCCTAACTTCTAGGTGGTCTAACCCTAACCCTAATCTTAACCTAACCATACAACATGTCTTCACCTTAAAATGTAGTCATTTACATAATGGGGACTTGCTTTTTGTCCCCAGAATGTGACTGTGGAAACAGTGGTCAGTCCCCACAACATGAGTAATAGTTGTAATAGACAGTGGACTGCCTTAACAAAGCAGGGTCCTGACAGTGTCAGTGGTTATACCAGGAAAGGTCCCAAAGAGGTAACAAATACATGTACAAACACACACACTACCCTTTGCAGTAATGCCCACGAGAGCGACCGGTGGCAAATGGCAGTATCTAGGTCAGTGTTATGACAAATCGCCGACAACTTGACACAAACACGTTAACACCGACATTCAATCACTGTTTTGCAGACTCTGTGGAGCTGAGGTGACAGTTTACACGGAGCAACCAAAACAAGTCAGAGCAAAACTGTAACCTGCCGAAGAGGAGCGCTTGATGAAAACACCCCCTGACACTCATTCATCATCTCATCCTTCCCAAAGCAAACACACGAGTCCTCCTCACCACTGGTTTTGTAATTTAGACGCTTCTCTAAAAGTAATAAGATAAAAATGGAACTGGATTCAGGTGAGGCATTACCGCGCCGTGTGACAGTAAGGGTCCCAAGCAGATGGGAGTGGGGCCATAAATCAGAGCCGCACATCTCTCCCACACACACACTCACAGAGAGTGTGTGTGTGTGTGTGTGTGTGTGTGAAACACTTGGAAATAACTGCATTACAATTACACCGATAAAATGTAAATATGCATTTTGCAACTGTCTTTTATTTTAATTAATGAATTTATTATATCTCTTCAGACTGTGTTCAGTGTCAAGTACATGCACCGTGACCTCTACTGAGAGGAGAAATATGAGGGAAACTTGGGCAGAAGATACCTGGTTGAAGAAGAGGGAGTTTACAGTGGGATAATGACGTCAAGAGATGCTCCATTCACGTTCAAAACATAGACTTTATGCACTTTGTTCTCAATGTTGTGAATAAATAGAGAAATCCTGCACTTTTAGCTTTTCCCGGATATTTCGTTTTCTTCAGTTAAACAGATATTGTGATGTATCGCTATATGATTGTCTTGCAATATATTGATTATCACAGAATCGTTGTGTCATGATATTATTGATATCATGGACCATGTATCGCGTATTGTATCGTATTGTGATTCCCACTCCTATTAGACAGTAACCTTTGTAGAGCTAGCTTCTGGATGCCTAGCAAACCTGTCAACAGTGTTACGGCCCATTTACACTCGAGCAATCATTGTGTTACCGAAGAGAGAGATCAATGACAAGTGGCATTTTCAATATTTGTGGCACTTCGCTGTTTTCCTGACTGATTGGAAGATTGACTCTATACTGCCCCCCTGGTTTCCGGTGGTATTACTCCTTTTTGTCTGTCATCGTAAACTCTCCTGCGAGGCATACAATGACGGATGAAATGAACGCAAAAGTACATACAAAAGGCTCTGTCTTTTGTGTAGAGTATACATGGACCTATTAGTCAAGACTAAATAGATGTGCCAGTAATTTTAAGGTGTTTTGTCTGATGCCCAAACCTGAGCACATGTGTATATGCTTCGCTTTCATGCATTCTTTCATGTCTGGCATCAGAAACAAAAGCCCCACTGGCCACACAGCATCATCCTAATAATAGCAGACAGTACTGTACAGTTTATGTGCCGCGTCACACAAGCATGTCAGCTATGCTTTGATCACACAGACCTGTGGGTAAAGTCAGTGCATTTTAAATTCCTCAACAAGGAAGTCAAGATTCTTCACTGTCTTGTGTTGCTTCAGAGGGAAAATGCAGTTAGTGTGAATATGTGTGTGCGTTTGTTACATACATCTGTGCGTTTATGAAGGTGAACTGATGAAAGCGAGTCAGGGATATATGATCCTGGGTGTGTGGCTCAGCTGACACTGCTGAGCAAGAGGCAGGTTACAAGCTTTTTGTCATCCTATCACAGGGGCCGACACACGGAGACAAACAAGCGCTCACACTCACATTCACCCCTGCGGGGCAAATTCGAGTGTACATTTAACTTCACTCTGTCTCCGAAGACTGTGGGAGGAAGATGGAGTACCTGCTGGAAAACCCACGCAGACACGGACATGGGGAGAACGTACAAACTCCTCAAAGATTCAAACTCAGAATCTTCTTGCAGATTTATCTCGTGTGAGAGTTCACACTGAAAACGTTTCTTTTGACATGTTATTACAGGTTTACCTGGGATGGGTAAAGGCTAGTGAGTGAAGGGCTTGGGGCATACATTTATCTGTCTGTGTGTCTATCTGTGTGTGTCAGTGCAGAAGATGGAGTGTGTTAATGATTGTGTGGCCAGTGCAGAGTACTGTATTGTGCTGAAATGTTGCTTTGGGCCCAAATTATGCACACAATCTTCTTACTTTCCAATTTGCGTATTGAACGGACAAACACACAAACACACACACACACACACACACACACAGACACAAAATATGCGTGGTGACCTTGAAAAGCATCTGGATAGCTGACATGTGTACGTGTAGGCGTGTAAATGTATCTCTAGCATTTCCAGCTGAATCAGTAATGAGCATTTCATTACTTCAGCCTTAGCTCCCCAGGGAGGACACACACACACACACACACACACACACACACACACACACACACACACACACACAGGTTTGTGCAGCTATTCTTCTCTGGACCCTACATTGACATCCATTCATTTGGACAGCCTCAACAAAGCCTTATCCCTAACCTTAACCACAACCAGTTGATACCTAAACCGAACCTTATCCTAACCACAATTTAAGTCCCTGCCTTTAAGTTAACCACTTCCTCAGGGATGACATTCTGTCTCGTTAGGAGCAGGTTTTGGTCTCCATGAGGACTGCTGGTCCGGACAAGGTCAGTGTTTATATCAGAAAGGGTCCCAAAGAGGCAACAATACAAGCGCACACACACATACACACAGAGTACGGGAAGAGCGTTGTAACAAAAAAGCCGTAGATAACATTGTACAGTCGCTGGTGGATTGTAAAATGATCAGGAATCGCTTCAAAGACAGAAGGAAGAGGAGGCTATGTACTGTACTTAGTACAGTATAACATATCGACATGTCAATAAAATGAATCAAAACAGAGACGAAACAAACGAAAGACAGAAGGGTAAAGGTGTTGCACAGTGACCAACAAAATCAATGGACTCTGCTGTCCGTGTATGGTATCTCTTCATACTTAATACTTTATCAATGAGACAAGAACGCATTGATGGTAAAACAATCAATGCGCCATCGGTGGATAGTTTGTTTTCAATGATTTTTAGTAAACCTATACAGTGTGAGACAGCGGTGCTTGTTATGTAAGAAAGGGGGAAAAATGAAAACCCACACAGTCCAGTGTTATGTGAAGCTGTGACATCATCCATCAGGTTGTACTGCAGCTATTTTTTGAGTATACAGTACATTTTAACACAATCCAACAAAAAAATGATGTGGTTAATGTGGAATTTACCAAATAAATAAACGTTAAAATATCTGCTTTTAAGATTCTTTATTGCTCTCTTGTATCATTGTACAGCACACACACATACTTTACATTTTGATATCATACTTATTATTGTATTGTTGTTGTATTTTTGTGACTAAACTGATTTTATAACCATAGTTCTTTTTTTTTGCTTATTTTTTTGTGTAAAATACATCAAATTAAAGGTAACAAGCATTCAATTGTTTAAGGAAGCTCTTTATTCTTTTCCTGTTATCCTGATTCTTTATAAAGTGTTGTGACAGTAGAGCCGTGAACAGACGGCAGCTTGGTGAGAATCCAAATGTCAAGCAGTTATCATGTTTTTATTGTCATGCTGCCTAAAACCTAATACATAGGTTAATGATGGTTAACGGCAGGAGGTGGTTTTTCCGAACGACTGTAGCAACAATTATAGGTTTGACTCGGTGGTGGAGCATCTTCCCAAGGTCACACACACTGAGGTTAAGCTTCGCCTCCAGTGCAATCATCAAACCTTTAGAGAAAACACACGGGGAGAAGTGAGAGTCTGCTGCTGCTGCTGCTGCTGCTGCTGCTGCAGACTCTGACTGTGGAGACAACACAGTGAGGGAGCGCCTGTGATTGGAGGTGGATGTGAGGATGAACATGGCAGCGTGATTGGTTGAAGGTTGCACATGAAACGCAGGCCACTGGGATGTGTTGTGTGTGGCCTGTGAATGCTGATTTAGATACTTGGGGGGGGGGGACAAATGGTGCAGGTGCAGCTGAGGGAAGGCTATAGACAAAGCAAGGACAGCCTGGTATGTTAAAAAGGTAAAGTGTGAGAGTGGAGCGCTGATGGACTAATGATGTCTAATCAGATCTGCACGAACAGACTCACTCAGGTGTGGACAAAAACGGGGAGACGGAAAAGAGGCAAACAGAGAGGGAGTGAAGAGGAGATGCTTGACAAGTGTGTATTGTTTGTGTATTAAGTCGACCGTGCACATATTTATTCAGATGATATTGTGCGGTGTTCTCTCAGAGTGTGTCGAAGAAAGCGCTGAGGCCTCAGCTGACAGAGTGAGAGCAAAGTGAATGTGTAATTCTTTAATGAGCCGCGTCTCCCGCCCCAAGGATCTATCATTTTAACTGCGCTGCTTGTTAACACGCACGCACACACGCACGCACATGCGCGCAGAACTGTCTTCTATCAGCTTGCCCCTTATCTAATTGTCTCTCTACTGTTTTTGCGTGTTTATGTGGGGGTGTGCGTCATGTACGTGATGTGTGTATGTGACGTACCGCGCATCCGTCGATGAATTCCAAACTGTGAGTTCTGGGCAATTTACGTAACACCCAAGACCAGTAAGTGTTTAGAAGGAGCTGATTAGAGTGGATTTTAAATAACTCTGAAATCACCAAATTTAATTTGTATCTAGTTAATTTGCTTTGTCAGTGGACACAGAACTGCTGCCTGAATTTTATTTACAGCTGGTAGGTAATAAAAAGACAAAAATATAGAGACGTAAGGTTTTTTCATTTGAATAAATAGATAAAATTATATTAAAACATAGAGACCTAGGGTCACTTATTAATCTAAAAACACAAATAACTCTAAAAATAAGAAGCAGCTCAAAGTGACATATGCATTATTTAAGCGACATCGTTATTTTTTCCAATCCAGGAAAAAAGTCAGGAGTTGATTTAGATTTAAACTTCCAAAACATTCAAGGATGAAGCTTGAAGTGAAATATTCCGTTGTGAAGATGGATTTATTTCTATATCGTTCAATAAGGACAGAACTGCATTGTGATACGGTGGCAGTTCAGTATTTCCTCACCGTGCTACTGAACGACCAACTCGAGGCTTCATGACATTTCCAGACTAATCCCTGATTAGCAGCAAGAGACAGAGTCGTCTATACTAATTGTCTAAATGTGACAAAGCGAGAAGAGGTGAAAACGCTTCAGTCTGGATTCACGGAGCAGAGCAGAGCTGTTGTATCAGAGCATCCATATCATGTGTTACACTCTAATGTTCTCCAGTGCGAGCGATGTAGAAAAAACGGCAGTTTCCATTTTTATAGCGCTGATCAATCCCGTCCAGAGGCTCTCTATAGGAACTTTTATAGCTACCAGTGCAGATTAGGAGGCTCACCAGACTTTTTTATTGTTCTTCCTGGCTCCCTTTAGAGAGCGAGCGAGGATGCTTACGAATGCAGATCAAATCGTCCTCGGGACGACGGGCAACATGTTCTAGCACTGAAACACCGGCCTTTCCCTTTAAGAAGAAATGGCTTCTAAAGGCTTTGTGAACGTGGAGCATAGTGGAAAGATGATGGAAGGAAGATGGATAGAAGCGGGACAATTGTAGTATTCTATTGTTTAGGTAGGCCAAATACAAATACAAACACTTTTAATGCACACGTAACGAAGCATAGAGCTTGATTAAGGAGAATACACAGAAAGCACAATGTCATATACTTATACAATTATCATATACTTGGCCAAGAGATGTAGCACAGAGTCTACCACACCCCATCTCTACCTCCCTCTCTCTCTTTCTTCACTGTCATCACATAGGCACCCAAGGGAGGCCAGACCACCTGGTAACCATGGTTACAGGCACTGAGTGCCCCCTGTGAGAACGCTCATTCTCTCACATACACGTTTGCACAAATACATCTAGACTTGGTGAAGAGATGAAGGAAAAGAGTTGCTCGACTGTGTGTATTAGTGTTGAGGAGTCTGGTGCTTTCCAGCCTAGTATTAGTGGTTGTATGTGGTGACTCAGCGTGGATACCTTGAGGTTACAGCATTCCCACCTCTACACCCACCACATCGCAGTTCAGGACATGGCAATTATGGTGACACGGCAAAAGACGAGAGGAGAGGAGAAAAGGAGAGAAGAGGAGAGGAGAAGAGAAGCTGTGATAACATTTACATTATTGACGTTATAGGACCTGAATATGTCTGGGGAGACGGAGGGATCGGAGAAAGGGCAGCAGAAGATGGCTCCGTGCTGGTTTGAGGGGAGAAAAATCAATCCGTTTAATCTCGGTGAATTCCAGGGGAAAGTGAGGCTGAGAGATCACACAAAACAAAAGGAAAAAGTTTCTGGAACAAACCGACATCTCTGAGTGTGATAATTATCTCACTGGTGTGGTAAAAAAATACACAACAACTTCTAAAAATAATACAGTCAATTATGAAGCGCGCAGACCACCAGTGTAAACGTGGTTTCAAACAGTTGGACTTTCATCCAGCTGGCTCTTTAAAAAGGTGGCACAAATTGCAGTGACTTTAAGCTCTCGCACTTTTATCTGCTCCTCTGTTAAGATGCTTGGCTTTTCCTTTTTGTTTTTGATCTGTGAACACTGTTTGCCAAGAGAGGCTCTCTCTCTCTGGAGTGAGATCAACTTCCCTTCATGTGTAAAATAGACAACAGTCTGTGTACTGTATCAGCCTGACTGAATCCAATTCTTACAGTTAAACGGTGCACAGGCGAACGCACCTACACCTCTCATCCCACACTTCTCTTGTCCCTCCTCAGAATTAATTAGGAGAAATAATAAGTGCATGTTCTTTCTTTTATTCAACCCCTGCTCGTATCTGCAGCTCGTGGATAAACTCCATTGCGTGTGAGTCCAAGATAACAGTGGGTCAATATTAAAGAAGACATTAGGAGTCAAGGCGGAGCATAATACTGGATCCACTTCAGTCAGCCTGACAGAGAATGGGGTCATCCATAAAATTTACTAGATTAGAGGGGAAAACAACCCACTGCTGCACGCACAGATGTTCTGTCTGCAAACATGTGATTTTGTTTTTTCAGGCCTACAAAACTCGAGTTTAGCCTCTGTGCTCTTCCTTTTCTTGGAAACAATAAGCTCCACATTTCAGCGATTGAGATTTAGAAAATCAAAGTGGCTCGGATTCAAAACTAAATGACGTGCTGTATCTGTGTGAATTGTGTGGTTTGGTTGATACTGCATCCCCACTGCTGCTGCTGCTGCTGCTGCTGCTGCGGCATGTTTTATATCCATGTTTGCCAAGCAGCAGATCCCCTTATGGGGCATTCTTTATTGTGAATTCCTCCTTTAGGAATTCATTGCAGCTTGAGAGACATGATCCCAAAGTGCTCCCACCAGCTCTGTAAATCATAACCTGCAATTTTCTCTGTAAATAGCCAATGTACCAGTTACAGGCCCAGTGGGAGGCATGACTTTCTGCAGATCTGACACATCAAGGTTAGTGGAAGGGGTGTGACAAATGCAACCACAGATATCTTAACCTCAGCGCAGCTAAACAAGGGGGTGATGGAGGATAAGATAACACATGTTCACCACTGAGAGAAGACATAAATGTTCACAATGATCAGTGTTGGGACAAAATAATAATCCTGATGTGCTTTATTTGCCTTGTCAGGACCAGTCGTCTTCTTGGAGACCAAAACCTGGCCCTAATGAGGAAGTTCCTCACTTCTGAGGAACTTGTTTGGTTTAGGACTGGGGATGTTTACTGATTCCTAATTGGGTCAGACATGTTGAGGCTTAGGTGTTAAAGGGTTAAAAACAAATACTGCTCCGCAGCCTACTGCAGTATCACACAGGGACAAACAAGCTATAGAATATTGATGCTTTATGACGGGGGAAACATAATTCATGAGTCCAGCGATAATGAGGACAGAGCCCTGACCAGGACCTTTGACCCTGCTACATCCAGACCTGCGGGGCATCACTCGATGACATCACCATCACCATCACGAGTGTGTGATGAAGAATAAGCCTTTGTTGAAATTCACAAATCAATGGTTTCTGTTGAGTTTTAGCTCATTTTCCACTGACGTGAAACTACAAACACCATAACGATGTTAATGATGTTATTGATTTGACCGGAATTTGCTCTGGTCATCACCAGTGTCACCACAGACACTCCACTCACAATCCACTTGGGTGTCATGGAAAGTTCCAGCACCGCAAAGATGACGGTTAACCAACCGATGTGTTTTTCCAGCTGAAGTTAAACACAGCTTCTCAGGATTCGTTCGTATTTCCGGCCTCTGGTTGGAACTGACATTGATATTCCACACAGAGTGGGATGTATTTGCTTTTAATCTCCGGAAAGTTTGAATGAAGGTCGCCATCCTCGATAAAATATTCAGTGTGAAGTGACAGAAATAAACCTTATTTGTGGTCGAGCTTCTTGCTTTGATCAATGGGGTCGTTTATGAAAATACTGTTCTGTTTCCCATGGAGCAGGTTTTGTTTTATGTATCAGTCTTTATGCATGAGTCTTGTTTTAGCTGTGTATTGATGACATTGAGACCCCAACGCCCCCAAATTGATTATTGTCAATCACATTTGATTGACTCAGTCCAGTTGTAGTTGAATTTTAGATTAGATGATTCATCATAGACGTGTTCATTTGACGATGGAAGAGGAGAAACACAAATGGTGGATGGTACAAATTGAATTCATTCTTTTTCAGCTAAATCTTCGATTTAAAGTTACATTGTGTAAAAGTTAGCTAGCGGAAATCAAGCATATTATATATATAAGTGTTATTACTCCCTCTAGTAAATATACGACACCACAGTCACTGATGGATTTACTGCAGCTTGGTTGTCTCTAAACCAGAGGAGGAAAATGCATAAATGCTGCTTTTTTACTATAAAATGCCTTATTAGGTAAAATACTGTGTATATTCCTCTTATCAGCAACTATAGCACCAGGTCTATCGTCTGACTTTTCCTAAATGTTCCTAGAATGAATTCAGAATTTGGGAAAACTGCTTTCTCCTTCTATGCACTTTGGACATGAAATGTGCCGCAAAACATAGTTTCATTACAGAGACCGCCTTCTTTAAACACCTTTAAAACCCGTCTGGATTTATTTTGATTTTATGATCGTAGACTCACAGGTGGATCTTGTCTGTGATTGTGACGGCCGTTCCACGGAAGTCCAGAGGGCTATCGTAATGGCAATTATATGGGCACAAAGCTCTATTTCTCTGCTTTCTGGTATCCATCCATCCATCTTCTACTGCTTTATCCTCCATATGAGGATCATGCCAGGTGCCGTGCCAACCTGGACGGATCGCCAGTCCATAGTTTTTGAATGTTCTAGATATCACAAATGGTAAAGGTGTTATGGTGATGAGAAGTATGCATGCCAAATCCTGTCGGCAATGAAGGGTTAAAGGTGTTTTAAGGACCGTCGTTAAAGAAACATGTTGTTTTACATTTGACTTTTTGAGGGGTTTGGATCGAGGATCTTTTTTTTAACTTTTATTATGTCTCTCTTTATTACTCTCCTTTAACTACTTTCGTTTAGCTTTTATCTTCTGCTCTGAGTTTTATATCTAAAATGATTTTGTCTCCGTAACTATTTGTACTATTTGTGCTGCTACCTTGATCGAAGAAGAGATTCTGTATCTCAGTGGGACCTTCCTGGCCAAATAAAGGATAAATCAAATTGTTCTTACACGTCCGTCATCTAGTGCATCTCCATCCACCGTCGAACTGACAATATATTAAAACATGCGTGATAATTACGCACTGGCTGCACATAACTGAGGGAATAAGTCAGCAGGAACAAAACATATCTTCCAACAGTTTACGTTTCTTACAAACTTTAAACTTAAGCAAAACTTCTTCAGCCTCGAGGCTGCTTGTGTGCGCCAATCATCAGAAAACACATTCCTATGTCCGCGAGCACAGAAACAACACACAACAAATGACATGGAAAGGAACACGTAACCCAAACATAATGTATGCAGCTACAAGTATGTTTGTCCAAGTGTATAATTGCTTTGTTTGGTATTTATGGCCTTAGAATAAGCCGCTCAAATGTAACGAGGCTGCCAACTTGCACTGCCAGGTCGGCCTGAATGGCGTTTCACAGTTTGAGGTGGAGGGGCTTCATATGCGTTTATGTCCATGTTAATCTGAAGCATAAACCACTGATGAAGAGGGAAGAAACAGCAATGAGATGCTGAGGCAAAATACAACAGGAATATGGAGCTAGAGTCATCCTTTATAGAAAGCGCTGTCGGTTCACCTGACTGTGAGGTGTGATGTAAGTGTGGGGCAGGTGGTGACACCAGCAGTGTTTTGGCAACACCTCAATATATAGCAAAGTTTTCTCATAAACAAGTGAAACAATACCACATTTGTATTTTGTTTACTCTGTGGAGTGACATCAGGGATATCTCTGTGACAGGCATTATGTAAAATAAAAGTTAAGCACGACAAGTAAAGGCGAGTAATAAATGGATAATTCATTTGGGAGTTTTTTTTTTCCCTTTCTGTTTTTGGGGTGACCTGGATGTTAGTGCATTTTTTATTCTGGTCAGGGAGGAAAAAGAACTGCTGAGGCAGCAGAGAGAGAGAGAGAGTATCAGTATTATCACTGCCTCTGGGCATTTCCCTGCTGGCACAGGAACTCTCTCCAACCATGCCAGTGAACTGTCTTTGGGTGCTGCCTTTTCTTTATTATGTAAGTGAGTAAGTAGAGTCATGGTGAGTATATACCACATATACATCAGTCATCCCTATATTTCTATAAGCCTATAAGAAAAGCTTGAAACTGCATCACTCATGTGTATGTGCATGTTGATTTTTCCCATTTGTGTCCACTTTCCACTACATAGTCCCAGCTCGCCTCGCCTCGGCACAGCACAGCTGCATGAAACTGCCATGACTCAGTTTTACACGTGATACACGTGTTTTGTTTTTAAAAGAAGGACCCCAGGAAGATTAGCAGGCCCATTAACGACTCCTCTGTTAAATATTGATATTTTAGACATTTCCTTTGCTAAATGATAGAGATTAATTTCAGTCTTTTTAACTGATCTACAGCTCGGCATAGTTCAGTTTGATTCTTGTGTCAGATGTCACGCTCATGACTCTTCCAGCGACGACACTCTGGGGCCGGCAGTCTGACGATGTCATGCATAGTATCAGCTCAGCTCGTTTGGAACCTTGCCAGAGCGGGTACTGAAAAAAAATACCAGGTACTGTTGCTAATGGAAAAGCAAAATAACCTGCAGTCAAGCCGTGCTGGGACACCAAGCACCATTAGTTACCTTTTTGGGACCTACCTATTCCTTGTGTAGTCTTATTTAATTTTTTAATTTCTGGTTAGGTTTAGGACTAAGATTTGAAATGTGGTTAGGTTATGTGTTACTTGTGAGGAGTAAATAAAGACTCATTTATTAAGTTTATTCTGTCTTGTAGCCCAGATCCGGCTGTTTGATTAGACGTGATCACTATATTCTTCTGTGATTAGTGTATTATTTCACACTGTGTCTGCTAAGAGCTTCTCTTCGTTCCCCTTTGTTCAAAGAGTTAAGGTTAGGTTTAGGCATTACCTGATTCTAGATAAAACAATGATGTGTTTGAGTGACTCACCCATCTCCCCGCCAGATGCTTCACAACC
Source organism: Solea senegalensis (assembly GCF_019176455.1). Classification (NCBI taxonomy): domain Eukaryota; kingdom Metazoa; phylum Chordata; class Actinopteri; order Pleuronectiformes; family Soleidae; genus Solea; species Solea senegalensis. Next base: position 17,208,316 of record NC_058034.1, read on the forward strand.
ATCTTCATCATCACAGTCGCTTCCACTGCCTCTGTCCGTCTGCGTGCTCCCTCCTTCCTCTTCTTCAACTCTCACTCGTGCTTTTCTGGCCCAGCCAAGCTCCACTAACAGCTCCTGAATAAAATACACACACAAGCAAATTTACATACGCATGATATTTCTGACCGTATGTTATTTTTTGTTGATTTGTTGCTGCTTCAGAAGATTGTAACAGTGGCATCACTTTCACAGCAAGAAAGCAGGTCATTATTTATTTCAAGTGAAATCCTTCCTTCAATAATCACAATAAAACAGCAATAATGTAAGAAAAATGATAAATCATGCACAGAAACAAAAAATACCAAGGAAAAATAGACGCATGATAGGTCATAGGGAAGATCAAACGGTAATTGAGGTCATAGTGTCTCTGCATGAATCCATACTTTACTGTTCAGGGAATTCACAGTGTGATATGTCCTGTAAGACCAGATAAAATAAAATCATTTCAATTATTGGGTCAAATATTCAGTATTTACAGTATTATAGACACTACTGTACATTTTTTTTGTCAAAATTTAAAACTAAGAAAAAAAAACCATTTGATTTTCAGGTGAAAACAATGACAACGAAATATAATTGGTTCACAAAATGATGAATGCGTATTGTGAGGTGAGCTAAGGCGGGCGATACACACATACATTTTAGCTGAAGCCAGAGATAAGGAAATTTTTTTTTTTTTAAAGGCGGAAGATCTATTAGTCTGACATTTTTATTTTTGTTTTATTTTGCCATAAGATAACAACATTCTTTATACAGAGAGTGAGATGTTACACAGATTATTATTAATGATTTATATTTCCAAAAAAAAAACTCTGTCCAGCACATGAAATAGAACAATGCCAAGATGGAGCACAGATGTTTTTTAAATATTATTCACAATTGCATAATGTTTGTGTCTCAATATAAAGTCATGTACAAGTAATATTCAGCTGTAATGTGCTGTAATTTATGCAAATCATACGCACAATTGTTGTTCTGTTGCTTCCCTGCTGATAAATGTGTACGAAAAGAACAGAACATGGACATAAAATGGGTACTGATGGGTGTTTTAACTGCTCTGGAATACCAATCTGAGATAGAGTCTACCTTTTTATTTTGGTTTGACTCACTTTACTAGGTAGATGGTGGTTGGGCATTAAGGAGGCAGACATGTGGACATGTGGACAGCTGGGGAAACAAGGGGAACCAAGGTTATTATATGACAATATGTCCGAGGGGAACGTGGAGACAGACGAGACTGTGTGCGGTGATTCACCATTGTGCCACTGGACTGCAAATTAGGTCTGAGGGAGGACAAAAATACATTATAGCGAGGTTTCCACCGTGACTGTGTTTCTTTAATCATGTGGAAAGGTTAGAATTTTAACTTGGTCCATGTGGCATTGAAACTCTCCAGTGATACCAATAACGTGTCAGTGGGTGAAATTATTCAAAGATTGTGGCCCTAGACATGTCTGTGCCGTCTAATTAATGATAATTAATGCAGGAAAAACTTCTGGCAACAGTGTGGACGTTGTTATAAAAATACAAACAAAAAAAAGACGGACAGCAGAAAACAACAACTCAACAAATGAAATTCTATACAAGAAAGACAGGACCGTGTTACATTAAAGATAGCCTTTTATTGTGAACTAAATGCTGTTCCATATGAACACAGACACTTTTATTTTGAAATTACGTGAAATATCTCTCATATTTTACTACTAATATTGTGTTGTGTTTAGCAAGCTAGCTCGATAGCTAGCTAGCATTATTGTGATATCGAGATGTAATAAAAAAATGCAATATTGAGAGTTCTTAATAAAGAAAAATAAGATTTCTTTCATAGTTTGTTTTTACTAAGTCTACATTGTCACAGCCTCCACTAAAGCGTTGTATGTTTTTTACTCTGTTAACAGTACTTATATTAGGCTTAACTCAGGATTTTTACAGAATGGTATCTATGTTCTCATTTAATTGGCAAATAAATGTAGAGCATTTGCCATGTGATGTCATTAAAGGCCTGTGATGAGGCTAACTCTTGTCTCACTGATGGAATTAAGGTTTTATGAGACTAAGTCAAAGCAGAAAGAGCAAATCATTTCTAAAATCATCCTCAGCCATGTTGTCATTCGCTGCCACATCAGGAAAAAAAGGGTTGGATGAAGAATGCTGAGTCCACGACCCTTTCAATAGAAGGGCAGCCCTCACAGGCTTGATTAGGCTCTTCCTGATTGGCTGAGAAGGAACATACACCTTTTAATTGCCCCATTAGAGGGCAGAGCCTGTGTGAAACATAAACCCCCCCCCACTGAAAGGTCTAATTAACATGTAATACAATCTGGGACAGTGAAAGGTTACAGAAGATTTGAAGAAAGACAGAGAGAGTAAAAAAAAACACCAACCCATTTCACGCAAAATAATTAAAATTCCAAGGATGTTTCTCTATCCTGCTTCATATTTCCACCCTCCTCTCATCCAAGCAGTGCCAGAGTGTAAATGGCACACATGACAGGCATGAATAGTAGTTAATAAATGGCCAGCATTAATGCATGTGCCTCTGATGAACGGCTTCCACCCTCTATGAACAACCCATCCCCTGGATTTTAAAAAGGACATGGGGTTTGTTTGTGCGTCTTATATTCTTATTTGTCAAATGGATGGAAAAGAGAAAAAGCATGCTCTTTATGAGCAAAAATAGTTTGCAATGCAGATGAGCTGTATTAAATCTGATCATGTTGTGGTCTTGTAACATCATCATCACTCCAGAAGATAACATTGGTCCAAAAACATCATTCTAACGTGGGCCTTAATGTGCTGCATGTTTTGCATGTGATTACATCAGAGGTTTCAGAGAAGACTCAGGGGAATTAGAAAACACATTTTTTGTGTCATTAATCAATAATTCAACAATACTTCCTGAGCAGCATATTGTGAATCACGTTTGATCTGTGGAAGGACAAGACTTGAGCACCTCTTACCGGCTCTCTGTGGAACCCCTGGGGAAGTCTGACCAGTGATGGGAGACACCGACCAATCACAGGACAGTTGAGAGGGAGATCGCATTCCCATTGGCTGTTGACACTTAGCCGTAGCTCATTCATGCCCCATTCTTTAGAAATTGTGAAGAGCGTCAGACAATAAACGCAACACAACAGTGGCAGAAATTGAGGGGCTCAGAAAAGAGCGCTGCCATTCCAAAACATGAACGTTTTTAAGACTGAATAATCACAAGTCATTCTCAAGAAATCCTGTCTACTGCAGCTTTAAATCCTCTAATGACAGGGCACGTGCAGGACACATTAAATGAATGGCCCTAAAAGAGCAGATCCCATGTATAAATGATTACACGTTGTATATTATGTGTTGTGTGTTTGTGTCAATGGCACGAGGCCATGCTGACTAAGTGTTTCCTCCGTGTGAATGTAACATGATTAATACACACACACACACACATCTGCAACTGAAGATATTCGACAGCTATTGAACAATTTAGTTTGAGTGATATTTTAAAAATAATTATGGAGCCTTTTATATATAGTACATGCAGTGGACTTTGCATTACTGTAATTACGCAAGCGTTTGTGCTACAAATTCCATTGGTTTCTGAAAGATGAGAAGGTGCACGTCAAAGCCAAAGTGTGGTTATTATGGTAATTTCACTTGCACTGTTCCAGGAAGCTAGCGAATCAGTGTCTTAGTTACCAGAGAGAAAGAGTTGGAAAAACACCTTCTTTTGTCCAGTTTTTGCACATTGAGACAAAGACTCAAATAAATGTTATGTTAAATATGTTTTATTTCAAATCTAATGCACAAAATGTGGTGTTTGTGTACAACTATAGTGTTTTTTTTTTCAGTTTTTCGTCATTTTAAATTGTTAACACACTATTTTAACATGCAGTAAATTGGAAAAAACGGCCAGATACTGCAAGTTATTCTGTAAAAATGGGCCCTGGCCCTTTTGTGGTTAAAATAAGCAAAAATAAAGTCCAGACAGAGATTTTGAGGCTTAGGTGTTAAAGGGTTAACTGTAGATGCCACAACAAGAACCCAACAACAGACAAATGCGTTGTTAGCTGTGATTTTCTTCATACGGTCATACCATTTGTTTCTCTGCTCTACACAAATCAATCGTCACTTGAGACTTCCGAACACAAGACTTTGCACAAATATTGACTCGTACTTGGATTTTATGCATCATTTTTTTATGGATTATATTTATATTACTTTATGGATCACCATCGTGCTGTGCTGTGCTGTCCAGAATGTCTCTGAAGGTGCTGCATAAATCAGGTTAAATTGGTGCTTTAATTAATGTATTAAGAATTAAGAATTAGATTTTATTAATCCCCTTGGGGAAAGTATTCCTCTGCAGGGGTACCCCAGCCCTTTTTGGCCAGGTGGGGATTTAAACCGGCAACCCTCTGGTTACAAGTCAAGTCCCCTTTCCACTTGGCCACAGGCTGCACACATTATTGCGAATGTGTGTTCATCTATGTCTCTGCTGGATGTGCTGCTGACATTTGAATTTATTGGATGAAGCAGTGCTTCACATCGGAGATGATAATGAATGACTGAGAGCCGGATGATGATTTCATACACACATGTTCGTAGTGAGAACCCTAAGAGACATAATGCATTCCCTAGCCCCTTACCCTAACCTAAACCCAATTCTAACCCTAACCCTAACTAAACCAGGTCTTAACCCCCAAAAACCTTTTTAAAGACGCGAGGATCAGCCAAAATGTCCTCATAAAGCCATACATAGTATATGAACGCACACAAAGGTTTGCACAGCTATCGTTTTAAGGACTCTGCATTGACTTCCATCCATTTCTCACCTTAACTAAAACAAGTTAATGTCTAACCCTAATCTTACCCTTACCATGTTTCAAATATTAGCACCAAATGCACCCAGTTCCTCAGAAATGAGGTTCTGCCAAATTAGGACCAGGTTTTGGACTCCATGAGGACTACTGGTCCTGACAAGGTCACTGTTTATGCCAGAGTACAAACGCACTCTCAGTGCGATGCAGTATTGACTGTGCATCACACTACAGAAATATCAGGAATGCGATGTTAATATGTTATTTTAATAATAACATCCAAAGATCACACTAAAAATAGCATCAATGTTTGATAGCATCATTATCTTAAATATAGATATGAATAATTCCATTCATTAGGCGCAAAGTATGGCATCATTTCTGCAGAAATCTAAGCACCATAATATGTCACGGTGCCATGGTCAAGGTGAGCACGAGAGAAATAAGAGGACATTTCCAAATTACAGGCTTACAGCAGAGGCCACTGAATATGCAGCATAGTGGGACACAACTTATAATTACTTGTGTTTTCCCAGAGTATGAAGTGAGACTGAAATGCAATAACTGTAAAGCTCTAAGTATAAATCATTCAGCATTAATGTTTGGAAAGTTGACTTATTGATTGCCAGAATAGTTCTTTACTTTTTCTGTCATCACTGCAGCTTGTTGTGACTGAAAAATATGTCAAAGCAAAGCTGACTGGTTACAGAACCATTTTCAGAGGAACTAGATGTGGACAGGGAACAGGACACTACTACACTGTGTCCACATGAAACAACTTAATCCAAATGTTCTATGTTTGTTTCATTACGGTAACAACGGTTCGCACTGATATAAATCCAGATACCACTCTTAGAACACAGAGCATTTAGGCTGCTTTTTTCCATTACTATGTTTAAACATAAAGTATATACAGAGGCTATAAGAATATGCAACATAGAGTGTCTTATATCCTTTTATTCAGCACAACCTAGGCAATCTGATGAAAAAGAAATAGAATTTTCACCAACTATATACACACACACAGGAGCAAAGAGTACTCAAAAGATTTAAAATCGGATTGAATTTGTGAAATTTGGAAATGCGTATCAGTTCAATGTTCACTTGGCTCATTTTTATGAACAAAAAGAAAAGAAAAACCGTTCTAATTTTGTGACTTCTGCACAATTATTTAATTCATATCACTACTAAAAATGTGATATAAAATGAATCAGAACTTTGACTCAACAACACATGAAAGAAGACGGAAAAAAACTTCATATGCTGAAGGAAAGTATACATCATGGCCTGGCTGAGACTACAGGAAACAAATAAACTAATTTCATGTTAATATGCTCAAAGGAATAGCCTGTCTATGTGATGTTGATCTAGGTGCAATCATGAAACGTATAGTGGCAGTGGATGAAAAGTGAGAAGGTGTGTTTGACTGACAACGTCTGGGAAATGGTTCATTTCTTAAAAAAAAGAAGCTTATGTTGTCCCTGTGATAAGCTGTCAAACTGTCCACAGTGTGTGCCCCTCACTCTCACCCAGTGTCAGCTGGGATTTCGTGCCAACAACCCTCACAAGCGGCGCAAAAGACATCAGACGGACGGACATATCTAATTTAGAGGGACTGTGAAAAGTGTCTCTACCTGTGTTAGCTGTTCCAGTTTCTGTTTCGTCCTCTTCAGGACGGGATCTGTGTTACGAACAGTCACCTCTGGATTTTCCCTCTGGGCTTTTAAAGTGCTGCCAACCACATGACCGGGATAACTAGAGACAGACAGGAAAAGGGGGAGAGAGAGAGAGAGAGGGAGACTTTAATTCTGGTCAAAAAAAATCTATGAGCAGATGAGTCACATAAAGCACTTAACTCTAAGCTCATCTCTTGGCCGAATCATCATAAATTCAAACCACTATAGCTTGCCAGCTAGATTGAGTCAAGTATCCCTTAGCTCACATTGGATTAACAATACATAATAATACATCCAACCATGAAAACATACAGCAATAAAATGCTAAAGGTTTAAGTCACCACACTTAAAAACATCAGATAAGGCAGAGAGGACATTGCAAGGACAAGAAACCAATACATTCCAGAACGACGTCACTGTTGATAGTTGTTAACAATTGCAGTTCTCAACTTTTAGTAGTAACTTTAGTGCTGTATTTGCTTCTCTGTTTTCCTGTAATTACTAGTCTGTACTGAGCTTCTACCAATTAAAGAAAACAGATTAATCGGGTGGAGTCTTGGATAGTGAAAGCAGCGTAATCCTATTTTCCGTTGCATCTCTGATCAAGTGTCACATCTTTTTTATTTTTTTATCTGTGTTCGTATGGGTGTGGGTTGGAGTGGGTGGATCTCAAGAAAGATGAAGTGACAGAAAAGCAGAAGGGATGAAACAGCAGTTTATGAGTCATATATTTCTTTTTTTTCCCCCATGTTTCCAAGTTCCAAACCAGCTTTGATAGCTAATACAATCAGCCACCAAAGTCACTCACCACACCCTCCAAAAAAAACACAAACATACTCCGGCTATGGCAACCAGGGAAAATAAAGATTGTGGGAACCAGAGAGCAGGGATATTGAATCAAAAATGAGTTCAAGTCACTTAATGAAAAGAGATGCTGAGCCTCTGGAGCCATGCTGACTCTGCTGGTCTGAACTCAGATCCTGCCAGAGTTTTTGTGTGCTAGGTTAAAATAATGTCCTTTTAATGTCCTCAAGTTCAGCTTAGTTTGCTTCTGACAGTGTTGACATTGGTAATTCATTTTAGAAATTAGCCTTGAGAAACCTTAAAGGGTGGTTTCACCCATGTTCACACTTGGTCAGACACTATGTTGTTGTTTTTTTAATTCATTTATTCGATTTTTTAAGATCCTCATGGAGACTGGACCGACCTTTATTAGCCATATAATTACTACCCGTTTTGCTTTTCTTTCATGATGACACACATTATTACAGTAATGCTGGTTTCTGCTGCCAATGCAGAGATGAATCCTGGAGGAAAAACTGCCTTAGTTACAGGAAAAGCACAATATGTAGTGAGGTGACTACATCCTCCTCCTCCTCCTCCTCCTCCTCCAACAACTGAACTCTTCCAAAAACACTGTGGGTTTAGATCAGAATCTCCCAGTGTCTCATCATAAAAGTGTCAGAATTAACATTATTGAAAAAAGAGTTGTTTGCAATCATCCTCAGTCATCCTAGATCTCAAGAGAAAGCACCTTTTTTTGACAGTCAAAGTAATAAAAGCAAAAAACAATGGCCTCTTTAGCTGCTAATGAATGAATCACTCACTGAACTCAAACACAGCAGAACCAGTAGCAACAAAGGCAGTTTGTTATTCATATTAAAACTTCATTCATTCATTCAGTCCATCGCAGGGCCTCGTGCTAAAACCTTTCAATGCAATTTAATGAAATATTCATTTTACACCCATTTAGTTGAGTTCACTATCACCAAACATCTGTTTTGGGGTGTCGCATGTTCATTGTTGTTAATGTCTCATTTATTGACTTATAAACTTTAGGAAAACGTAGAATAAAAACTCATGTACACACTCCCGAGGTGGCGTGTAATTGTGCTTTTACATTCCTTCATTCACTTTATGATAAGAGCAACTAAACAATAATATTTGACTCAGTGTGGAGACCAGGATCACAGGGAGCTGAGGGTTTGTGTGTGACTGAAAATCAGTGTTTCAGCCTCAGGGGACCAGCCACAGTTCAGGTGCGACAATAACTTTCTGAAAAAGGCCTGCAGTGCAGCTACAGTGGCTCCATAACTGCACTATAAACCCTTACTGCACTGTAATACAACTATAAAGACACGATGAGGTTTCTTGCTGGCCTTTGCTGGCACAGTGCACAACCTTTACACTTGATAAAATGTTCTATCACCTAATGTTCTGAAGTTTGAGACAGAAGTTTTTATGACAGCGACGCCTTTAAATACTTTTAAAGACTCTGTTATCTTGAGTATAGTTCAGCAAAACTCTTAAGTGCAAGTTGGACCTGTGAGTTTATTAAAGCGTGGAAGTAAGCCTCATAAATCCAGTTTGAGTTAAACCCAAAGTTAACTGTCTGACCCACTAATCTAACTTCACTGAACCTGTTTGGATTGCCACATTTAAAAAAAAAAGAAGTAAAGTTTCAAACACTACCTTCCTGGAAACTGCCTTTATTCTCATCAAATCTCATCAGTCTCATAAAAGATGAATCAATACATGTGTAAACAAGGAATTTAATATTGTTCTTACCCCATATCTGGGATTAGAGAGCTAATAAAAAATCAGGAATAGCTGGGTAAATGTACCGACATGCACAAAACATAATGATTGAGTATTACTGTTAATAACAGGATACTGGTCCACGTGTTCATGAATCACCAGAAAAGGCTTAAAGGAAGGAAGGAAAGAAAGAAATGAATGAATGAACCTTCATCATTAGAAATCACTCAGGCGACACGTTTGACTTTTTTTAAGGTTGGCTGAGCAGACTTCGCTCTTTTACCTCGACAGCCTGTCAGACACAAAGAAAACAAAACGATTAAAAGCATTAGTGAAATCATTACAGGACGGTTTGTGGCAACTGGAGCTGTAGACGACGGGACTTTTCTTCCCAGAGCATGAAATGATTTACAGGATTGTTATTACGTGTCTCCTGTTAAAGGAAGACCACTTGGCCTAATCGTGTAAAATGCAGCGGTGAGGATTATAATTACACCTCATTATGAACCCAAGCACTTGCTGATAAGTGGGAACTCGGTGCGCATCAATAAATTAGATTCGCTATAATCAGCAAACATGCAGATATTTCGAGCCACACTCTTTCTTGAAGCTTGTCAACACATTTCTACATTACAGGCAACCTTAGAGAGGAACTAATGCAGTGGAGACATGAACATTACCACAGATTCAGCTGTATTTTTTATGGGTTATAATAATATTGATTGCATAGAAGTGCATTTGGCAGTTAAGCACAGAAAAGGCAAAAACAGTAAACATCTTGACACCCTCGCACTGAAGTCTCTTAAATATGTCGGTCATAAATCTGACAGAAAATCAGCAGTGTGATGAAGGAAAGGAGTAAAATCAGCAAGCCAAATGTTTTTTTATTGCTAAAACCAGCAACTAGTAGTGGTTAGCACTCTTGCCTTGCTGAAACGATAACTGACTCAGGTTTGCTGCACGTATGACTTGTTTTATTTTCAAGATTTATGGCTGAATGTTGCCCGTTGAAAGATCATGTCACGATTAACAGGTTCTGAGCTGGGTTTTGTTTTCCCTGTCTGTGATATGAAATTTAATCAAAGTGAATGAGTTCAAACGGAGTCGGCACATAAATTAGCGTTCAATCAGTGACAGGGCTGGAAAAAAAGCATCAGCGATCTGTCTGTGTGTAACTTTTAAGTTTTGTGAAACATGAGCGAGCTGAAAGGAATGTTAAACTTTAGGTTAAGAAATTCACCTGGTTCCCTGAAAGGTGAGAACGAACCTAGAGTCGTCCTCTCGGAAAGCTCAGCGGGCTCATCCGAGGCGTGGACGTAGCCTCTGACCATAATTATCGAATAAATTGACTAATTTACATTTTCAGTAAAAGCTCCCACTGTGTGATGTGGGATTTTGCTTTACATGAACAGCATCTACAGCATTTTCTCCTGCTGAATATGCTGCAAACTGTCAGCGCTGTGAACGAGTTATTGATCCGACGACAGAGGAGAGTGTGCTGCAGACGACCCCGAGAGGCGCGACTGTGAGCGACACTTAATAAACTCTCCAGAACAATAGACCAGCGCCACAATGATATTGTCGATCTACTGCGGTTGCCCTCAGTTACTGTCGGGTTGCTAATGGCAACACACACAGAACATCTTCTGTCTCAGCCATGCGACAGACATGTGAGGTGTCTGTACAGGTCTTGACTCGGGCTTCTAAGATCGATCTCCTAAGTGTGAAGAAAACACACACACACACACAAGATCAAGTTCTTTTGCATACTGGAATGGAGATTTGGAATTCAACTTCTCGCATGCTCAGTGGGCCTCGGAAAGCCTTTCGTTCGGGACAACCAGGAATTCAGGAAACTACTTTTCTGCATCCTTTGGAGGTCAAAGTAGTCTTTAAACACCTTAAACTATGAGCTGTGAAGTGGATATTAAAGCCCAACATCCATAGAGACTATATCATTTAACAGAAATCAACTGTCGGAACAAAACAAATCTTAATATTAAGTGGTTTGAATGAAATGCTCTTATTCTCATTCCCTCTGTCCTCTTCCTGAGCATTTCTTACTCTTTCACTCAACAACCTTCTGAGCTGAGGTGAATGAAGTGGTAATGGCTGATGATTGATAGATAATTAATCATTGTAAAAAAAACACACAACTCGTAAAAAAAAGGGGTGTGGCAGATCCTCAGAGGTGGAAGGAATGTGTCAGTGTGATTACTTACGATGATGATGACGATGATGATGGTGGTGATGGTGGTGGTGGTGGTGGTACAATGCTTCCCTCTTTTGGAAAAACACAGCTATTGCAGTTCCAACTGAAACCACATTTAACTGTAACTGTAAAAAAGTGTTTATGAACATGATCAGCACTCTACTTTAGCGCTGCGTTTAATGCATTTAGACCACTGGTCTTCTCCTTGATTTCAGTCTAAAATATTCATTTCACTGTTAAATAGACACACATTCAAGTGGTGTTATTAAGAATATACACTGTTACGTACAACTGTTACTTTAAATGTCTGTATACTGTAGAGCTGAAACAATTAATCGACAACCATTTTGATCATCGATTTGAAGCTTTTTTTCATGATTAAAACAAGATTTCCGATAGTTTAAGTTTCTTAAATAAGAGTGTTTTCTTGATTTCTTTGTTCTGGATAACAAAGAAATCATTAAAAGTGAATCATTTTGGTTTGTGGACAAAACAAGACATTTAAGAACATCATCATTTCCAGGTTTCACGAGCACGATCAACATTTTTTAAGGTTTTCTGATACCAAATGATGTATCAAGAAAATAATCGACAGATTCATCGATTATGAAAATCATCGAAAGTTGCAGATTGCAGTTCTTGTCTATAAACTGCTAAAATAGGACAATAAGGATGGTGGTATGTGACAATGTGCAAATGTTGTGTTGTGTTCTGCCCTAAAACTAAAGAAGATTGTATCTTTGCATCCATGAGGATTACCTTTTCAGATTATGTGTACCATGACCGTGTTTCTTTCTTTCTTTGTTAACAAAATAAAAGGTATTAGACCAGGGGTCTGCAACCTTTACTATTAAAAGAACCAAATCAATTTCATCTGGAGTCACAAAACCTATTTTACCCATGAAATGAAGATATATAGATATACTACATAAAAGAACTACAGTTTGTCGCATTTATGAAATTTACAGACTACAAAAAGAAAACTGCTGACATTCAATTTCTGTATTTATCTGTTAACAAAGGCACATGTAGGCTCACTTTGAGTTTAAACACAGAATTATGTAGATATACAGTAGTTGAGTCCCACCAAATAATGAATAAAATAAAAAGTAACCCGCTTTGAAATAACTTTGAAAACCTGCAGGCATACTTATGTGAATCCAAAGATGGACAAGACACTTTTGTGAGGTTTTCAATATCGCATTTGACGTAGACATAGGATGTGACTTGTATTTGAGTGTATTTTGTATTTTAGTACACGTCCACTTTCGTTTATCGCCTTGATCTCGAAAAAATAGAAGAAAAAAACTAAAACAGGGAGCCACTGCAGAGGTGCTGTAGAGCCACATGTTACTCTAGAGCCGCAGGTTGCAGACCCCTGCATTAGACCAACCACATAATACGATTAAAAGGTTACTCTTTAAACAGCTCTACTGAATGTGTATTATAATAATGATCCACTTATATAATATATGGCGTTGGGACTTTTCAAGGCCACTTGTTTTGTTCAAATTTACCAAAACAAGTGGCCTTGAAAAAGTGGTAAAAAAACAAAGACGTGAAACTTAGAAAGTTCAGGAGCACATGAACCGTGTTATGTTGCACTCTCATGTGTCCTCCTTCATCATCATGCATCAACACACAAAACCCAGGAGAAAGGCGGTCTCGTAATCTGCTCCCCGTTATCCATCATCCTGTCTTTTTGCCGCCTCTTTCTCAATCTCACATATAAAACGCGCTCTCACCAAAGACACACACATTTGGGGAAAGTGAAGTGGGTCAGAGGGCGGAGGAGACGAATTGGAAGTCTGAATGGAAGGATGGAGAGATGAATGGACGGCCGAATGAAGGAGTGAACGAGTGGATGGATAGTTGCGAGAGAAGGGAAGATGTAAAGAGGTCACAGAGGGGCACAGACTGGCTGCATTCCAACAAGTGCAACATCTCTTCTAACACTCACTTCCCAGACTTGGACGGCTGAAGATTTCGGAATATGTGACCTTAAGTCCTGTTTTACTAACAAATTAAATTAAAACTAAAGTTGAATTACTGGTTTGAAGGAGCTCAGAGTGGGAAAGTGGTCTCAAAGTCTTACATTCTACTGTGAATAAAAAGACATTACAAGTTTTCACAGAAGGTTGAACATGAATGTTGGTTACATTTCAAATGTCCTTTGATGTTTCATGTCTAACTTCTTAGGAATATCCTGAACAGCACCTCGTTTCCCAACGATATCTCTACTGAGTGACAATGTTTTAGCTGAGCATGATGTACTGGATACAAGTGATGTTAACACACATTTTATATATAATTAGAATCAATAGAATGTATTAAAGGGACAGTGTGTAAAATTTACTGGTAACGTTGAAGGTCGAGGTTGAATATCCCTCACCTCGCTATAACCTCTCTCTTCCAAGTTAGTCTGTCAATTGTGGGGGATAATAAAAACATGGTGGTCCACATACAGATACATACAGTGCTTCACAAATGTATTAGACCACCACCCAATGCTATATATAGCTGCCCTCAATTAACAGCATTGGTAATTATTATTTTTATGTTCCTGTACTGGTTAATACAGCAGTATGTAGAGGCTCTTTCGCCTGCTATAATGCTAAAATATGATATATTATATATTATTATTGTTATCCATATTTTCCAATTTAATAGTAAGAGTAAAGCACATTACAATTTCTTGATTAAGATGCCAAATTATAGTGATTTACTTCATACATTTTTTTGTTTTAAACAAGTTTTTTGAAAGATTTGAAGGATGTTTTCTCTCTCTCTCTCTATATATATATATATACACATACACACATATATATATATATATATATACACACACGTATATATACAGTATATACATATATATGTATGGAGCATTGATTCTTTTGAGCTTGGCCATGTTTTTGTAACTTAAAGTCTTGTTGCACTTCTCTTAAAAACATCAGCAGACACAAGAGGAAATGGCCAAACCATTAATAGAAGGTTTAGTGGCCTTGACTCTAGCATGCGTGCATGCGTGCGTGTGTAGGATGTCCTTGCAAAGCTACATGGTCTGTTTCCTATGGTTTCCAGACCATTAATGAAAATCTTCTCCATCACAGCTACCAATTCCCAAATGAGATGGAGTGGACTCTCACTCTGTCTGTGTGTGTGTGTGTGTGTGTGTGTGTGTGTGTGTGTGTGTGTGTGTGTGTGTGTGTGTGTGTGTGTGTGTGTGTGTGTGCGTGTGTGTGCGTGTGTATTTGCCCATTTGTCTTGTTACCAGTTAAAGCTGCCAATGTAATCACCATGAGAAAGAGTCTGGAAACAAACTCTCTAACCTTCACAACACTGTCACCACCCCCTCCCTTGGCAATTATTGATAGCCACACACACACACACACAAAATGAGTAAAATTAATATTCAGTCATGTACGACTATCCAAGTGATGCACCTTTTCTTATCAAGTTATGTTCAAGGAAAATATTAAAGCTCTCACTGTGTATAACGGACGCACACAGAGCAAAGCTAAACACTGCAGCAGCACCACATGGTGTAGAATTAATTTATTTTCCTCATGACGACACAGGTCTGAGCTTAACCGTGGCTCATGACTTAATACACGTTTAATGTTTGTTTCTGGTGTTTAACTTACATTCTGTGTTATCCTGTTGTTCTATTTCTGTCTTCCATTTCATCTTGTTGCTTGCACTGTAGGATGACTATTTCAATATTGTCGTGCCACAACAAGAAAAGCATTCATTCATTCATTCATTCATTATTGCACTTTCTCTATGATTTTTGTCATGCACTCAGTGCTGCATTTCAACATACTGTAAATACATAGTAGCATTTATGTGATTCGGAATTCCAGCATCCAATGCCAAAAAGACATGCTTCTCTCAAGCCATTATCCAGGACCACACACTGAGGGACTGCTCCCCTTACTGCAAAGATTCACTTGCTATAAAATGAGAAGCTGCAACTCGACACACACGTACCTCTCTGCAACATCTCGGCCACTCCAGCATGTGTGCTGCTCCACCTCCATCTCACTCTCGCAGAGCATCTCTGGGAGCTCTGTGAAGAACCACTGGTACCGTTGTATAGATCCCTCAAACTCCCTGAGGAAGGAGACGTTTGAGACATGTTTGGGTTGTTGTCTGGGAGATTTGGACCAGTGAACCATAATTTCTTCTAATTAAGTCATACTGGTGTCATGACAAATAGCCTGTGAATTCCCTTCCGCATAGATTATGGTATAATACTGATAACAAGGCGGAAAAGGGAAACTGACACTGCACATTTGAAAAAGAATAACTACTGAAAATCCGATAGAATGCTTTTCATTTAAGGAGTTCTCTGATTTCATGGTTCATTTCCTATAAGAAAATATCATTTGGAAGAAGTTAAATATCAAATAATAAACAGTAGAATGCAAATAAAGCAATACTTTGGTCCAGGAGTCTCAAACTCAAATGACCCGGGGGCTACTGACAAAATTTCAAAATAAAAGTGAAATAAAAAAAAATATATATTTCGGATGCAAAAATAATATATAAATAACTTAAATTGAGAGAAAAAAATAATAATTTTAACTTGATATTAAGTGGTGAGTTGCATAAAATTGACTGAACCCTCAGTCACTGAATGTTTGCTATGCAAAACCCATACATACGAAGTGGAATATTTGTGTTGCCTTATAATTAATATTTTATATTAAGACATTTTTACTGAAATAAGTCAGATGATTTGGACACTTATATTACAAATATAAAACATGTCTGTAATTTTAATGACAGGTTACATAAATGTATTTACCTTGACATTTTCTTCAGGTTTCGACTTTTGTCACCTCTGGACCCTTTAAGAGGAAACAACCTTGTGGAAAACAAACATGCACACATAAACAAATTGACACACAGCATCTACAGTATAAGTAGATTATTTTTATTGTCTATTCTCACACATTTCTTCAGGCGTGCACACGTTGGACTCACCTCTGGGACTGTAGCTGCAAGCGCTGATGAGCGGGTGGAGTCATAGATGAACCCTCTGAGGTCAGCGATGCGACAGCGGCCACTGAAGTTGCGTTGTGGGAGCCGGTGGGTTTTGTTCTTGTAATCATGGGACCGGCGTCCTGTGGACCACACACCTTCTCCACCTGAGGAGGACACCATTGGCATTGTGGGTTCATCATTGCTGATGACCACTCATTCACACACATTCACAGCGCATCAATATGCAGCTCTATCATGGTCTAATCACAAGCTGCCAGCTGCCTGGAGCAATTCTGGTGAAGGGATATTGGAATGTAGACTAGAAGACAAGGGGATTGAACCCTCTTCCTTCTGGTTACAAGACAACCTGCACTACCTACTGAACCACAGCCTTTATTTCTCAAGTTTACGTTATCACTTGGAATGGTAGAAGCTGAATGTTTCTAGCATCTTTTCATATGTTCATTTTGCTCATTTTGAAGATTTGTTCTTTCTTTAAAACCTGTAAATACTCAAGAACAGAGAAATCTGTTATTTTTCCTCAAGGTGGCAGGAACATGAATAAAGTTAGTTCTGGCCAGGACATTTCATACTTTTCATAACTCAAGCGCAGAACTCCTGGGAAATCCTCCTCATTCTGCATTAACCACGCCAACTTTCTGGCCAATGGCACAATAGTTGTCGGACACCACAGAAGATGATGTGCCAAGAACGAGCTGCAAGAACTCCCAAACGAGGCCTACAAGAAAAGAATGACGACATCCTCTTCTGGGAGAGAGAACAACATTCTCTGTTCTTGCGGAGTATGAGTTTCAGAGCTAAATGTAGTTGTGTGTTTTCTTTAAATTCCATTTATGACACACAAAGTATGGGTACGATAAGCTCTGACTATAGCATCAAACGTGTGGCTACAAACAGAATATTTTGACTGGATATGTGTGTGTGTGAGTGTGTGAGTGATCCACAAAAATCAGTTTCTCTTATTGTGCTGGAAAATCAAAAGTTCAGTTTTGTGTAACATGCACATATCTACATATACATATATATACACACACATATATGTATATATACATACATATATATACATATATATATATACATACATATATATATATATATATACATATATACACACACATACATACACAACACACACACACACGTAAATAAAACACTAAACGTATCATAGAGAACATAAATACCATTTGTAAATACTATCGTCAACATACTTTTTTCACATCCAAAAATTACTGCTATCTCTTCTTAAAAACTGTTGTTTGAAAATATTGACACAAATCTAATTCTCTGTTGACCTTAAATTCTTTTAAAACCCATTTTTACTCTTTCGCTCCTTCGACCCAGTATGAGACGTTGGTTTTATTCTAGTATGATTTGTTTCTAGTTTTATTTGTATGACTTTCTACAGTATTTTATTGTTTGCTCTTAGGTCCCACGTTTTTATATTTTATTTGTTTTATTCATCACTGATGTACAGCACTTTGTTTCAGCTGTTGTTGTCTTTGTGCTTTATGAATAAAGTTGGATTGGATTGGCTGTCACTCCTGTAAACCGCTGAACCCCGTTGTCTTTGCGGACTTCTCTAATGAAGCAGAAGCTCGGACAAATATTTAATGAAGTGGCATTTTCTCATTAGCCACAATTGACAGTGAACCTCTGCTTGTGTGTTTGTTTACCTCTCAGGAATCTACTCTACTAAGTCCACAATGTTCTATCAGAGTTGGACAGCTACTCTACTTCTTCATCCAATGGTGTGTGCGTGTGTGTGTGCGTTTGTGTGTCTTCTGTTTGTCCAGAGATTAGCCACTGAAACTTTCTCATCACTAAGACCCAAGCTGCATTCTGGGTATCGGTTGTCCCACCAACCACAGTCTTTGTCTGGCACTGGATCTGTATTCACACTCACACACACACACACATACACGCACAGAGGCTGAGGGGAACCCCGGCTTTTCTGAAGAATGAGGCTGTTTTTAGCCCACCTTGGTACAAGGCTTTTGTGAGAAGTTCCAGAATGCCAGGCTGAACGAAACCCACAGTCTTTCTCACTCAGTGTCGACAATTCAAATGACTTCATTATGGCAGCATATGAGTAGGAATGATTAAGAGGAAATGCCCACGGTCCTCTTTTCATTTTCTGCTCTATGTTGTTTACATTCAACACAGTGAGACACAGTTACTTTGACATCCAAACCTCTATCAGGAGTCTGGCATCAGTCTCTCTTTACTTTATGGACACAGTTTCAATTAGACAGAGCACACAAGGCAGATCTTACCCCCGTCAGACACCTGCACTTACTGTGGCTGTGATGCGAGGCCCGTGCAGCTGAGCATGCAGTATGGCATCATTCACGTGGTTCCGCACCGCCAACAGAGCCAGCTCCATGCTGTTGTGGTTGCTGCTAGTCGCTAGAGTGGCAGCTAAGCGTTGTAGCAATACAACCAAACTTCTCCAGGGGGTGCCAAGTTCTGATAGCCCAACCTAAGACAGGGGGAAACAACAGACAATTCAAGAATGTGGAGGTGACAGAAGTGAGTCAAGACCACAAAGAACTATACTTATGTGAGTCTCCTCAACTAAAGAGGAAAAACATGGTGGGAGTTATTTCCCCACTCTTTCTTTTCTTCTTTCTTCCAAGCAGGATTAACAGTGTCATCTTCCAGTATTGAGCTAAAGAAGTCTCTCCACTGTGGGAACTGTGAAAGCTGTCCAGCAAAGATCTGAAGCAGCCCCAGAGAGACGCATGAAAGAAACTGCCAGTTCTTTTGGCAATGCTCTCATGTGCCATTCTCAGTGTGGAATGTTTTATTATTATAATTGTTATCATTATTATTATTATCATCTTTCTGGATGATTATATACTATGTATTAGTAAATGTTTGAGATATGGAAAATGAGGTTCAGTGTGTGACATCTAATAGTGAAACTGCAGACTGTAACAAACAGAGGACTCTCTGCTCAGACTCCATAGTGGCTTTCACATACCAGAAAGGATGTTGTTTAATTTGTGTAGTGAGCGTCTGCTTCAAAATGCACGCTCTGAAGAAACATGACGGTGCATAATGGTGGTCTCCACAGAGCGGCCCTTGACTTAGGTACACATTAACGGCTTATTCTAAGGCTACAAAAACCAAATCATTTTATTTTGAAGCTATTATGCGACAAACATGAAACATACATGCATATGAGTAGTATATTATGTTTCTGCAAGTAATGATTATTTTCATCATCGATTGAGTACTTCATTGATCCGTGTTTAACAAACCTGGAAATGTCTAGTTCTTAAATGTCTAGTTTTCGCTCCACAAACGTTCAAAATTATTAAGTTTTAATGATTTCTTTGTTACTTGAAGCAAAGAAACCAGAACATATTCAAATTTAAGAAGATGAAAAATGGGAACACTTGTTTTAATTATTGAAAAAAAAACCAAAAAAACTATTTGACGTTCTAAGCCTACCCTGTGAGAAAACAACCTACGCAGTTGTATATTTAGGGGTACAACAGCATCCGAAACAATGGGTCGGGACTCACAGATGGGTCACGGGAGATGTATTTGCCTCCCCAAATTTTCCGATTAATTTAGTAATCAAACCCTCCTCAATGTTACACATGTGACCTTTAAAAGCAATTTTGGCATTTTTGGAAATGTGCTTGTTTGCTTGCTAGCAGCAAATGATGCGATAGTTTATTTAAATTGATTATATATGATATAACAAGTGAAAAAAATAAAAGCTGGCATACTTTTAAACTTAAAACAGAGTTTCCTGTTTTCATGCCAAGCTCCCAGCATCATATTTTGTACGCAGACATGAGTGACAATTACCTCCTCATCTCAATGTCTCCAAAAAAGCAAATGACTGTGTTTCCCAAAACGTCAAACTATTTCTTTAAATGTAGATTCTACTAACTTAATGTGGAGAGAGAGAATGACAGCTAACCATTGAACCACTTACCAGACATCCTCTCATAATGTTAACACAGAGTCCAGTGCAGGGTCGTATCAGTGTCAGGCCTCTGCAGTGGGAGCAGTACTGCATCCTCACTAAACCACGCCCACACTCCCTCGATAACGTTGCCTTCTCGGTCGCGTTCACGACCTCGCTGGCGAGACGTAACAACCGGCTCAACGCCCGCCCTACTCCAAGCACACTGGACAGGCTGCTGACCAGAAGGCGAGGATGGGATCCGAATGGGCTGACGTCCTGCCGCGTTAGTCGCAGGCAGTCGTCCAGAGTGTTGGAGGTAGAGGACTGCAGGGACATGTCGCCGATCCCGGGGTTGAGCAGACGACGGTACACCAAAGGGAAGAGGTCGTTGTAGAATCGACGCACGCTGTTGTCCAAGGGGGCAGTGGAGTCTCCGGAGAGATGGCGTTTGATGTCGCCAAACAGCTGAAACACAAGGGGGCGACAGTCAGACGCCAGAGAGGAGTAGGCGCTGTCGAACAGAGAGCTGGTCAGGTTGGACGTGAAGGACACCAGCGACTCAAAGGTGTCTGTGACAGAGAGAGAAGACACAGAGAGAGGGATTTCACGCTACAATGATAAACAAAGCAAATATTATTGTTTTTATTCTGTGCCATCATCATTGACTCTTACAGGTGCAGTAACATTTACAAGGGTTTGTAAATGTAAAATAAGCCTTTAACATGTACTTTAGGCAAGGGCCCGGCTTTACAGAGGCTACCACTACAGCAGCATGAACCTGCCATTAGACGTCTCACCACTAGATGTCACTTATTCTTACCCACTGTTCCTTTAAGTACCTACGTAGCCTGTGAGCGAGTTCCCTCAGCTTGTTCAAAAAAATTATGTCACAAATTCAAAACAATTATGTCACAAATTGAGCCTTGCATAGGAAATTTAATTTGCAAAGCAATAAGTGGCTGAGTTTCTTGTCTTCATGATTCTGAAGTCTGGGGAAAAAACCCCACAACATTTTGAACTGTCTTCTGTGAGACACATGAACCACAACTCAAAGGAGGTATGAGTCAAAATCACAATACTTTACAATATGATACAATACTTTCTCTTGATTTGTTACAGTAATATACTGTAACTGACACACTAATAATGACAATAACTGTAGGTGGAGAGTAACACTTTTTTAGGTACAATTATTCTGTATTTAAAAAAACCCAAAACATCATTAAAATCCTTGTTTGCTGTTTCTCTGTACAACTACCTTTGTATATTTTAGTGGGAATTTTGGCTCCAGGACAAAAAACAATCACAAGATGTACACTAGTTGTGATTTAATAAGCTGGACGTAGTTAAACCACAAAGAGACACATGGTTTAATTTCGTTAAGCAGTCAAATCCCAATTGAAAAACAACGAATGAAAAGATAATTCTGTATCAGAGAGTTGTTTTCCTTCTTTCCTCTCCCAATAACCACTCAATGACTTTCTTGTGACGTCATGACCAACTCCATCTACTTTAAACACTGCTAATGCAATTACGCAACAGTACTGTAATCTAATAATATCATACAGTATGTAAGAACTTATGTAGAACTTTTTAACTTTACTCGTCTTCAACTTGTAACAAAGTTTACTTTTAAGTACACATAATGGAAAATTAGAAAAAACTAGTGCTGTCAGTTAAATGCGTTATTAACGGCGTTAACGCACACCCATTTTAATGGCACCAATTTTTTTAGCATAAGATTAGCGTTCTTGTTGGCCTAGCAAACTTTGTAGTTTTTTTTCACATGCTAGTAACTACTAGTAAAGTTAGAAAAACTACAACACCACACCGGATATAGCTAGACCAGAAACAAAACAACAGGCACGCTGCACACACTTGTTTGAGTTGTAGGCTAACGTTACGTTTTGAGTGGATGGCGAGCACTGTGCCCTCTCACTGTAGTGGGCTCACTGTATCTGGCAGACCCCCGAACCGTATCAAGGAGTCCTCCGAAGACTGCTCGCTCCTTTAGCTCGAATTAGCTTTTTACGGGTATAACACATTAAACCACAGGAAGAACGGCACTTTATTCACAGCACTGCAGAGTGATACACAACATCAATTATTATTGTGCGGCTCTCATAATACCAGGAACAACTCCAAATATGCAGGGTGACAGAGATACTCTCAACAAAAAAACATTTGCACAAAGCAAGCCGATCCACTTTTCTATATTGATAAGACAAAAAGAAATCAAGGGACATTTAGAATAGATAAAAATGTGTGATTAATCACGATTAAATATTTTAACTGTTTGACAGCACTAATAAAAACATACCGTTGTTGCGTAAACTGTGAAGCAAATCTTCTTAAGCATGTTCTTATTTCAAATGGGAACACCACAGACATGCAGTAGATGCACGTGTGACATTTCCATATCTATACATATAGTTTCCCATAGCCTTTGTCCACACAACCTTGGACTGACTTCTTCCTGTTGCACACAAGGCCAAAATAACACCCAGCTCCATTCACTGCTGTGCTCATTTTCACTACGCTGTTATCTATAGTCGGGCGATAACGAGGCGCCCAATTCTCATGATCCTACTATGTTTCCTATGTGTTTAACACCGTCTTATTACGTGGACAGCACCGTTCCGTTTAGAGGAGGCAGCAAGCAAGACCACGTGTGTGGCTATGTTTGAACGCTGCTAACTAAAGAAAGGTGATGTCAATCTCCTGGCATCCCAACACACACACACACACACACACACACACACACACACACACACACACACACACACACACACACACACACACACACACACACACACACACACACACACACACACACACACAGAGAGAAACTTCAACTCGTCTGAAATGTTCAGTGTATGCATCCATGTGTGTCTATGTCATCTCTGCGTTTCACGATCACAGCTGATGCTGTCCATGAGAGAGATTCAGTGTACTGAAGACGGAAATCTGTTGTAAGCGCTAACGGCAACATCTCAGTGGTGTGGTTGTTAAAAACCTTGCGTTTATGTATTAAAAATACAACGTCAATGTAATTTGGTGGGTTTATACTACTTCTGTGAAGAGTGGTGTGTGTACCTGGTATTCCTTATGTTGTGGGGACCTAAATCTGTTTCCACAGTCACATTATGGGGACTTGTCTTTCTCATGGGGAACAAAATAAAGTCCCTATAATGTACATTTTAAGGTGTAGACTCAGCGTTAGGATTAGGCCAGTAGTAATTTTGGTTAAAGGAATACTTCACCGATTTGCATTTAGCTTTGTATTACTAGAATAGGGCTAGTATTTTGGAAAAATTGTGCTTCCCCACCTCAGTTTCCTCTTAGTTGAGAAATATACAAAGCTAAATGCAAATCAGAGAAGTATTCCTTTACAGTTAGAGTAAGTTTGGGAAATGAATGTAAGTCCTCTGAAGTCATGGAAACCTGTGTGTGTGTGTTTGGGGAACAGGGGTTTAAAGCAGCAGCAGCATCGGGGCTCTTTAAACTAATGCACTGAGTGAGATTGTCTCACTTTTCATGTGTTTGCATACCCATGTCCTCGCAATGGCAACTCAAATACAGATGGCATCGAGTGACGAGGCAAAGGCCACGCCGGGGGTTCACGTGATGGGCTCTTTACCCTGTACGCGATTGGACGACAGCTGCGACAAAGAGGCGAGAGCATGCAAAGGTCTCACAGTGCCAGGAGAAAACACACACACACACAGAGTAATCCACAGGGTGTAAATAGAACTTGAGTACAAGCACTCTGGGCATGTCTCAGTATCTCTAGTGGGACATAATCACTGTGCACTAGAGATGAATCCTCCACTCAGCTGCTGTGGTGCAAAATTAATTTCATTTGTCAAAGCAAAAAAGCAGCTAATGTTCTCTCTTTACACTACATTTATTTGTTTTATATATAGAGATAGAGAGCTGCACAAGTACCACAATAATACTACAACAAAAATGCCAAGAACAAGGTATCCTGAGCATCCAGGACACAGATTTATTCATTTCATATAAGGAATCGCAGACGACGCGTTTGCTTTATCGAAATTGCGTGACGATTTGTGCCATTGTAAAAAATGACAACAGTTTCTGAAAGCTGAGAAGTTGCATGTCAAAGCCAACGTGTAGTTATTACAGTAATTTTCTGTTGCAGGAAGCCGGCGAAATCAGCGTCTTTGTCACCAGAGGGGAAAGAGTTGGAAAAACACCTGTGCATATTTTCCAATTTTGACTCAATCAAATGTTATTTAAAATATGTTTTATACTGTTCAAATTTAACACGCACATTCTGGTGATTAAACCATTGGTTTTTCTACATTTCAAATTGTTAAAACACTATTTTAGCATGCAGTAAATTGTAAATAACTGCCAGGTATTGAAAGTTATTCTGGAAAAATGGGCAAAAGCACAGGACATTTTCTGGCCCCTGTATGGTTAAAATAAGCAAAAAAAAGTTCAGACGGACATTTTGAGGCTTAGACGTTACAGGGTTAAATGTCCACACAATACATTTCAAGTAAATAAAGAAAAACTATAAACCTTTTCCAGTTTTTTTCTTGTTAGTTGCTGCATTATTGCCCGTGGACCAGCCTCTCGTCCTCAGGGCATTGACAGCAGCTGAAACTAAGCCTGATATCACTCACATGGAGCAGGGCAGTGAGAGCCAGAGAGACAGAAAGAGAGGTAAATGTTTGCCATGTCTGTCTGCTGGGTTTCACCAGCTCCATCCATCTTCTTATCTCCACACAACATGAGAACACACACAAGGGCTCTCTCACACACACACACACACACACACACACACACACACACACACACACACACACACACACACACACACACACACACACACACACACACACACACACACACACACACACACACACACACACACACACACACACACACACACACACACACACACACACACACACACACACACACACTGGTGAATAGCGTTGAGGGACAAGTGGACAAGCAGAGTATTCTTCCTCCTATTCAGACCAGCCGTCAGAGACCGGCTGTTGCCCGCAGCAACAACACTTTGCTGCGGATACGTACTGAATGTAAACATTCTCCGTCCCTCGCTCTCTCATTGGCCGCGAACAAAACCCGATTATTGCGGCGACAGAGGCCGACAGAGGGAGAAAGACAGCAGAGAGTTGTAACAAAGTTTGCTGCTGCTCCCTCGGAGAGTTAGCTCTCACACTGTCGAGCGTCAGTTGTTTGTTTGGCCGGCCACTGCGGCGCCTCACAAAATAAACTGGCCTCACACCACTGCCCTGACACAAACTCGCCATTTCATGATGAACCCACAAAGTGAGAATTGACAGGGGGGCAACAAGCACTTGACAGAACTGTTGAAAACACCAACATCACCAGCACTTTTACACTCCCTTGGATTTGGGTTCTTGAATGAGCCAAAGGAACTTCTCTCTCTTGTCATATAGTGACATGAAAAAAAAAAGAGAAAAATCTGTTTTATAACGTCCAGACTGAAGTCATTTTTGGAACAATGCAAAACACTGTTTGTTTTCGGTTTCATTTAAAATTAAAATAACAAAGAAAAACATTTCTCAATCAGCTGATAACTTTTTTTGAGATTTGACAAAATGGTTTCAGCAAAATCGCAATACAGGCTACTGCAATTTTCAATATGTAAAAATGATGTAAAAATTACCATTCCAGAGCTGCAACAAACACTTATTAATCGAGTAATTGTTTGGTCCATAAAATGTCAGAAAATGTTAAAAAACATTGATCAGTGTTTGTCAAACCTGGAAATCAAGATGTTATCGAATGTCTTGTTTTAGTCCACAAACCAAAACGATTGAGTTTTAATGATTTCTTTGTTATACGGAACAAAGAAACGGAGAAAATATTCACATTTAAGAAGCTGAAACAATCAAAAATCTTGTTTTAATCATGAAAAGCTTCAAACCTATTAATTGATTATAAAAATAGATGACGACTCATTTAGTAATCGGTTAATAGTTTCAGCTCTATACCATTCCCTCTCATATCACAATTTCCGTCAAAATAATTGTAATTAGATAAATTGTTCAAATAGTTTCACCACCTGTTGAAATGCAAAAAAAACCAACTAATTAATTAAAAGCAAACACATTTTTTCTCTCCTCACTTTCAGCAAAGGACCAGCTCTACCAACTTGGTTATTTGGTTATCCCTACATTCAGTTTTTTTCCCCCATTTCCAATATCAATAATCAATAATCTCCTTTACCTTGATAGGCCTTGGTGTGTCCTGCGATCAGGTACTTGAGCTCAAAGCTGTAAGACTGCATCTTCTGCTGCGTCTCACTGCGAACAGCCGCCATGTAGCTGTCCTCCATCTTACTTGTGCAGCACGTGGGCCCGGGGTGGACGCACACTCGGAGAGACTCACCTGAAACGTGCAGACGGGGGACATAACTTCAGACTTGTTCAGTTCACAGTGGAAAAAAAAAGATGGTAAAATCTCATCTGAAACAAAACACTGGGTGGCAGAAAAATGTTCCATCAAGTCTGTGTGTTTTTAAACCTTTACTTTGACCTTTGTTTAACATTTTCAAACACAGCCACCAGTTTCTGATGAAATATTTATGGGGGAAAAAAAAAATAAAAAATCAGAATGACTTCCACATCTTGACAAAAGTCAAATAAAGTATTCAGAGCAAGTGAAAATAATGATGTCCTGATCAGGGCGGATCTCATTTCTGAAGTTCATGTATGTAAAGGTTATAGGTTACAGTTGTGGTGAAGGCATTAACTGGTCATGGTTAAGTTTTGGAGATAATGTTTTAATTATGCTGTACAAATGAAGTGTCTGAACAAGAACAGCTGTGCAAGCCTGTATAATATGACAGCGGGTCTGCGGGGACCTGATATGATGACATGCAGACATGCACACGATGTGTGTGTCTGTGTGTGTGCGTGTGTGTGTACCGTAAGCAAAGCTGTCAAGCAGCTGACTGAGATCAAAGGAGAGAGTGAGCGAGATGACAGAAAGGGACTGTCACCTAAATCTGACATAACACATACGTTTGTGTAGCATTCATTGTGAGGACACTAAGACACAACGCATTCCATAGCCACTTACGCTAACCTTAAAGGAATACTTCACCTATTTGCATTTAGCTTTGTATTACTAGAATAGGGCAAAAATAGGAGTGAAAAATTTTCCTTCCCAACCTCAGTCGAGAAATATCTTCATTCTTTTCTTTGTTACGCGCCCACCAGTGGCTTGAAACTTCAGCGCTAGTTCTACACTTTTTAGACCCACTCGTAGGGGGGGCAGGACCTCATTCCCAGAATGTAAACAGTGTCCGCCATCTTTGCTAGCAGTTACGCTAACAGGACCAAGTGTCACTGGTGGGCACGTAACAAAGAAAAGAAAGAAAATATTTCTCAACTCTGGGGAAACTGAGGTTGGGAAGCACAATTTTTCAAAAATACTAGCCCTATTCTATTAATACAAAGCTAAATGCTAATGGGTGAAGTATTCCTTTAACCATCACAACCCAATGCTAGCCTTGCCCTTAAAACCATGTCTCAACCCTCACAGGCCTTTTTAAGGGGGGGACAGAACGTGAGGACGAAATGTCCTCACTCCCTATGGTTTATACGTTTCTTTTGGTCTTCACAAAGACACACATACAAGAACACACACGCACAAACAGACCTGTGTCAGACTCTGAGCTATTTTTATTATTACAGGCAGATCTTAAGGGACATTACATAAGTATATATTCATTTGTAATTCCATGATTCATTTCGCAATTGCAATTATGAAATCCCACACACACACTTCATCAGAATGTCAACATGGAGGCTTGGGGCCAAACTGCAACACCATGACACTACATTGAAGGCGTTTAAACGGTTCAAAAGACAGTGCCATGGAGTTTTTCAAGGGAATTTGTGTCTTAAAAAGACAAAGAGCACCTCTTACTGACCTAATGAGAGTCCAAGAATCGCACACACCCATAGTTTGAGTTCTTAAAATGGCATCTGGCTTAAACTTATATGTCCATTTTCACTGAAGATCAGCAAAGACCTGGTGATGTTGTTTGAAGCTGGTGCAAGGAAGGCAAACATTCTGCACTCACAGCCTACTGTGCTATCAGCAACCACAACACTTAATAAACGATGAATCAACTAAATAACTGACTAATCGATTTGTTGTTTGGCCCATAAAATGTCAAAAAAAAAAATTAAAATGTCCATCAGTGTCTCTCAAATCTTCAAAATGATAATATTCTCAAATGTCTTGTAATCAAAATTTGTAGTAGTAGGGAGCGAAGAAAGCAGAAAAAAAAAATAAGCACAGAACTCTGCATCATCCACTCCACCACCATTAAGTTGCCCGGAGTTTTCACATTTGGTCACAGTGATAATGTGCAGAAAACAGCATGGTTTTAACATGACCATCGACAACTTTGATTTGTACAGATTCAGAAATAATATCTATCCATCAAGCATTGGCTTATGCACCACTGTGTTTGTCTAGACATGATCCAGAAGGAGGAATATCAACTTTAATTCAACAAAATATGACAAGGATTTTTCCACTGGTCAGTGAAGTATTAAGGTCTCTATACTGTGCAGGTGTGTTCACTTACAAGTTCTGCATTTTAAAATGCTATTATTAGTACTAGTTTTTTTTTACATTGCTGCTTATATTTGTTTTTCTGTTGTTTAAAAATGTACTATAGAAATACACTTTAACTTAACATACTATGATTAATTGCATAATTGTATGAACTGAACTAATTGCTTAGACGTTTTAATTTAAAACACTGCATTGTGCTTTGTAACTTATCATGTGTCATATTCAGTGATATCTGGCTGAAAGGAATGATGAGACTGTAATTTGTATTTCATATACACACACACATATATATACACATCAGGATTCTGATTCTCAGTAAAGCATGTACATATTATGCTCAAGCAGGTCTTAAATAATCCTGGTGTAACAGCAGCCATTTTCTACATTAAGTAGTCAGGCAAACACAGGTGTTACCTATGACACTAATTAGTGTTCCTTTTTAGATTTAAGAGAGTTAGACTCCATAATGGTGTTTTTTTGTTTTGTTAATATAATTTTTAATACTACATCCATGTGCCCTGTATTTTCTTGTTGTGTTCTGATAAATGGGTTTGGAAAATAATCATATGGTTATTATAGTATTGCTAAAACAACAAATCTACGACTTTCGCTCAGTATTTCCCCTTAAAATATTGTTTAACAACTTCAAAACTCTGCCCCAGCAACTGAATAACTGTGTCGAGTTCACCTCCGTGTGCTGGTTCTCCATCATCACTGCAGTGACTGACCTGTTCCCGGTGTCTCCGGTACCAGCTCCACGGGGCCGATCTGGCGCATCATGTAGGCTGTCTTCACCTCATGACAGCTGCCCGTGTCGGCTGACGCACAGCCCGACTGCGCAACGAGAGCAAAGTGCAGTACAATCACCCGAAACAAGTCCACGCGTTGTGAGGCTGCACGGAACATCGCACCATGTCAGAAGTTAGAGGGAGTTAAGAAGAGAGTCTGAGAGTTACAGCGTGGAATCATACACGAGTCCTGCACCGAGCGGTGACACTGGAGACTCCATCTGCAGCCTCCCTCCCTCCCTCTCTCTCTCTGTGAGTGTGTGTGTGTACACAGGGCCGGCCCAAGCCTGAATGGGGCCCTGAGCAAAATGCTATTTTGGGGCCATCCACATGGTAACTTTTTTTTTTTTTTGCAGAATTAAGGCCCTTCGTTCTATGCCTGCAATTTTATGCCCGCAAAATCAAGCAATGATTTCGCTGAACAACTTTATGCTATTGAAGCGCTAACAGTTCGTTTTGCAGGGCTGCAAGCTAACGTTAATATTTAGGCTAGTGTTAGCTCAAGTTTCCATTGACAAGAGCGCCCCTGTTATACCAGTAATGTCATTGTTATCTTAACAATTATGTCACACAACATTATTAGTGGAGCTAACGGGACACCATCTGTTCAATGCCGAAGGTAACTTTCAACTCTCCAGGCAGGACAGGCCCTGTCTACTTCATTAATGTGAGCGCCATTTCACTGTGTAAACTTTTACTATACGAATAATCTCCATTGTCACTGTCCGTCAAATTTAGATGATGATGACGGCCAGAGTCTGGCTGGCTCAGAGGCTGTAGTAAGTTGCTCTCGTGCACCTCTTGCTACTCCATAAACAGAGGCAGGGAAAAATAAAATGACTGAGGCAAGGATAAACGAATGTCACAGAGCAGTCTGTGTTTTTAGTTTTTATGGCACATAATGGGAGTTGGGCTTAAAAAGCCAAACATTTATTTTTGTCTGGACCAATTAATGTGAAAATTAGAAAAATACGAGAGTTAATACAAACAAACAAATTTGTATTTATTCCCTTACCCAATGAGAATCAATAAGGAATCGGATCGATAAGTAATATCAATTATGGAATTGGAATCGTTAAATTATTTTGTTAATTCTGGATGTGTCCTAATAAAGCAAAAAATTACATGATGCTTCTCAGGGGATTCTGCACAGTTGTAGCTATGTTGCTGCCTGACATCTTCTTACCTTTAATGCAGGGGTGTCTAGCTCATTTCAGTACAGTGCAATTTGATCTCAAAATGAAAGATGCGAGCCAGATTGGACCCCTTAGTGGCCAGTTCTGGCCCGCAGGCTATATGTTTGACGCCCCTGTCTTAATGGCTTTTATCTTAAATGTGTTGATTTTCAATGAGTATTTTCATCATCGATTAATTGGTTGATTATTTTCTCAATTAATCAAGTACTGAAAAACTGAAAACCTGGAAATGTTCTCAAATGTCTCGTTTTGTCCACAAACTGAAATTATTCAATTTTAAAGATTTATTTGTTATATTGTGCAAATACACCAGAAAATATTCAAATTTAAGAAGCCATACAAATCTGAAAATTCATTTAAATTATAAAAACCCATTTAAACCAGTTAACTGATTATCAAAATAGTTGACTAATTCAGTAATTGATTAAAAAGAGATTAATCGAATAATCGTTGCAGCCCTATATTGTAATAAATTAAACACATATATGATAAATAAAGAGATGGAACTGTAACAAGATTTAAAAAAAATGGTTTAAGAACAAAATATGTTAATTATATATTGTCTGAAAACTATGTGAGGGTATGGTGCCAGGGAATGTTTTGTATCCATGAATGTCCTCACTAAGAATGCTGTGTTAGTGTGTCAAAACATTAATTTATGTTTTTAAAAAGTGGTTATTGATGTTCACAATAACATAAGAAAGCGATTATCTGTCATAATACTCACAGAAAATAGAATTAAGATAAGATAAGAAAGTCCTTTATTTGTCCCGCAGTGGGGAAATTTACATTGTTACAGCAGCGAGACAGTAAAGATAAACATAATAAATAATAAACATGCATTACCAAAAAAGAAAATTACAACATAAAAAGATATTAACACTTAGACTATAAAAATTTTTTTTAAAATAGAATGTAGAATATACATTATAGACAGTTAGCAGAATATACACAGTAAGAAAGGAATGAGGAGCCTGGTTATGTGTGGTCTACTGCGAGCAGTGATGATATGATGGATAGATTTCTCATTTTAACACAGCAGCCTTCTGCAAATTGGATCCATTAAACCTGACTGTCCTTCGTGAGAGAAGTTAAATCAGTGGAAACCACAATTTTCCCAGACAATGGAGGATGGACGCCACCTGCTGGTAATAATAATTACCTTAGCAATTCACCAGAGGGGTGTTTGTAAGTCAAACTGCCACATACATTATGTACAAATGTGTACTTGTAAAAATGATGAAATGAAATGATGAAATGAAATGATGCAAATACAATGCCTACTAACTACACTAAGTATTATTAAAATAATAAATTCGTTCAAAAACACGTGCCCCGTGTGAGGCTCGAACTCACGACCTTCAGATTATGAGACTGACGCGCTGCCTAACTGCGCCAACGAGGCCTGGTAATATTACAGGCGTTGTAGGTGAAATTTAAACAATAATATACGGCGTGTAACATTTGCGTTTATTCTGTTAGATTTCCGTGCGACAATGCATTAACTGATAACACCTGTGAATTTCTTTTTTCTTAACACATTCTTGACATTATGTTTAAATGACATTTCGCCCCTCTCTGACGTACGTGCACAGCGATACGTGCTGCGGTCCCTTTAAATCCAATCACCCGCGTCCCAAGTTAGGCGGAAACAGAGACCCTTTTTTCCTCTATTTAAGCGCGCCAACAAAGACGGTCACAGATCTGTCTGTGGCACTACTGCACACACTGTACAAAACACAGTCTGTTGTCCGCTCGCCGGCGCCGGTACAGTCCCCCGAACAAAATGCCAGAGGAAACGCCCGCCGCCTCCAGCTCTGGGAGGTAAGAGTTGCTTTTCATTTGTCTCACTTGCCACTAAAGCTTACGGTGGGGAAACACAGCTAGCTAGCATTTAGCTCATGTGCGCTAATGCTGCCGACTCTGCTTTTTATATATTCGGTATGTGATGTATATGGGTTGTGAAACGTGCAGCCACTTTGTTGGCGACGCGGTTCAAGGACGATAACCGTAAACGCCGTGGACATGATTTCAGTTCGCCAACACGATGCTAACAACAACACCGCGTAGCTAACGTTTCCTCACGTCAACTCGCCGTGTCAGTCGTGAAACGATGTAGGTCAACAATGGTTGTGCTTAAGTCTGTAGTGAGGACACACATGCACACATTGGGTGTTGACTCGTGTTTGTACTTTTGCAGCGTGGATGAGAAGCCGTGCTCATCATCGTCATCGGCTGCAGCTGCTGCAACAGACAGGTGAGTTACAAGCGACATTGCATCTGCTTGCACTGTTTTGCGCATGGTATACACGTGTCCTTTTAACCAGGAAGGTTTAACGTGATATTTATTGTAACTTACTAACTTTTCTGTTTCGGTAAACTTCATTTAAGGGACGAATTACAGATCACACTACAGTTTACGACACATATTTATTTTATACAATACCATTGATGGGTTATTTCCCGTGTTAACATATTCTAAGTGTATAAAACGGAGCATAAAGCTTTTTAACCGGCAAAGAAAAATCTGCCCCATGTGGGTTTCGAACTCGTAACCTTCAGCTTTTTAATAGACTTCAAAGGACCAAATCGTGTTCATGGTAGGTGCTTTTCTCAGGCATCTTAACTTGTGTTAAAGTCAAGTCTGATCAAATTGTGCAGAGAGGTTGGAAAAAATTGTATGCAGACAAAGTATTTATTTCCTTTTTTTTTTTTCGTCAACCCTCCAGTATTGAAGTCATGGAAGAGGCAAAGAAACTGATCGGCACCGGGAACCGGCATCTAGTAATGGGAGATGTTGTTTCTGCGGTCGCTGTTTTCCAGGATGCCTGCAGCATGTTGTGAGTACTTGCTAGTATAACATCACTCTATATCAATAAACTTTTCTTGGGCTGCCCATTCATTTTCTGATTTTCATCTTCAAGTTTGGGCTGAAATGTTAATTGAAGTGACTTCAAATCATGCGTCACCTTCCCACTCTTGATTTGTGTGATTTAGTTTGAGGCTGTACTTTTGATCCATTCAAATATTTGTCCCATTAACACTTGTGTCATATCAGAGCTGCAAAGTACGGCGACACTGCAGATGAGTGTGGCGAGGCCTTCTTCCTCTGTGGAAAAGCCCTACTGGAACTTGCCAGGTTGGTCAACCGCACATGCTCACAATGGAGTTATTTTTACTTGAATATGGTTATACTTGTTTTCCTCCTAAAATTGCAATTGAGCTTCTGGCTACTCTAAATTGGATACAGTGACTATGTTGATCCTGGCACATTTTCCAGTATAGGAATGGTTTCATTAATCCAATGGCATTTTCTTATGGTTTTGAATGGATTTTTGTTAGGATGGAGAACAGTGTCCTTGGTAATGCCCTTGAAGGAGTCCCAGAAGAATCAGAGGAAGAGGAACAGCCCCCAAACTCTAATATTGAGAGTGCCTCCAACCTTGATGGTATACATCTTTTACATTTTTTTATTCTCACTGTTCATTTCATTAAAAGTGATGATAAATGGTAAAAACAATGTTATTTGATGCGATGTACCAGACTATATATTTGAGCCATTTTACATCTGCAGCCCCTTTGGTAAATTTTGAATTTGTGTCTGCTTCGACCTAAATTATTACTCAAAATGTTAAGGTCATATGGCTCTTTTTAGTCGACTCATCGCACCACTGAATATTATAGAATTTGTAAATTGTATATCTACAACTACTCTACTGGTTTTTGACACTGGCGCAGAAAAAACTAGAGATGAGCTCCGAAAGCAGGTCTACGACGCAATGGCCGAGCAGGAAAAGACTGAGGCGTCTGACTCGAAGCTTGAGAGTGCAGAGGTGAAAAAAGAAAATGGTGTGGCAAAGTCCCCGGTGAAACAGGTGAATGGATCAGAGGGAGGATCCAATGAGAGTTCAGCCCAGGGAGCTGCAGTGAATGGAGTGGAGAAGATCCCAGGTGTTCACGTCAGTGATGAACCTGCTGCCACTAGTGAGTCTCCTGGAAAGAAGACTGTGACGGAGGAAAAGCAGAATGGAGAGCCAAAACCAAAAGATGAGGAAGCAAAGCCAGAGGCTGAACAAGACGGGGAGGAACCAGAGGGCAGTACATCTCTGGATGCAGAGCACTGCTGGTGTGGATGGGTGTAGCACAAACGTGGTGTTTAATTTTTAGAACTGGAACTGTCTTAAAGGGTGAAGGGAATCCACAGGAGTTTATGTAAAGTGCACTTGTAGAATGTTAACTTTTGAGCATTTGTCAGTTTTACACCAGAGTCTTGTAAAAAATTAAGGTGTTATGTTGCTTCAACAGATGATGACGATGACGATGATGATGATGACGATGAGGAGGAAGAGGATGGAGAGAAAAATGGACAAAATAAGGTTTGTTCCCTCACACTTTTTTTAATTTATTTTTTTTATAAATGAATGATGTTCCATGTTGATCCTGTCCTTGACCCTCAGGAAGAGGATGAGGTTGGGAACTTGCAATTGGCCTGGGAAATGCTGGAGGTGGCCAAAGTCATCTACAAGAGGTAAGGACAACATTGTAGGATGAAGTTAAGGTGAACAAAGACATGAAGTACATCAGCGTCTGTCTCCGCCAAATGTCAAGTTACCTGGGAAATGCAGCCAAGCTTTATAATAATAATCTAAGCCCTGCTAGCGGATGTGACTGTTTTCCTTTTTCCACAGAAAAGAAGGCAAAGATGAACAACTAATGGCAGCCCAGACATATCTTAAACTCGGAGAAGTCAGTGCTGAGTCGGGTATGTTTCGAGCAGCCGACAAAATGACTTTTCTCAAATGTAATGGTAGTGTTACCTACGAACTTTAAACTGCTTCCACTTATCAAAGCCAAATGTGTTCCCTTCTTCAGGTAACTACCCCCAGGCACTAGAAGACTTCCAGGAGTGTCTTGCCCTGCAGCTGAAGCACTTGCCTCCCCACAGCCGTCTGCTGGCTGAAACCCACTACCACGTTGCCACCACACTGTGCTACATGGATCAGTACAGCCAGGCCATCCAGCACTACAACAGCTCCATAAAGGTCATCGAATCCCGTCTGGGTAAGGTTTCAATAGCTTGAGGTTTCCCAACTGTGGCTGTGTTGCACTTGAAGCCAATTAGAATTGTTTGGTTTGGTTGAAATGGACATTTATTTATTTTTTTAAAGCAATTGCCACAATCCTAGTAGATTAATGGGTTGTTGCAGTAAGGTGGCACCTCCAGTGGTAAATGCTCCTTTGTAGAGTTGTGTTAATCCTGTTGGTCTTTTGTGTCTAGCCATGTTGCAGGAGATGATCGCTGCAGCAGAGGGAGCAGATGGGGCTGCAGAAGAGAAGAAGGAGCTGGATGAGTTGACACAGCTTCTGCCTGACATCAAAGAAAAGGTGGAGGATGCCAAGGAGAGCCAGAGAACAGCTGGTTCTACCTCCCAGGCCATTCAGCAGACATTGGTGGGTGCACGTCACATCATCCTCCACGGTTTAGACAACTTTTTTAATGGGACTGCGTATTTGTGTATATATTGTCGGGATCGATGCCGGCTCTGGGTAACCAAGCAATGTCTTGTAGGGCGGGGCCTCAACCTCCTCAGCATTCCTGTGTGAAAATGGTGGCGCTTCATCCTCTTCATCAGCATTTGCAACAGCAAGTCAAGTGAGGACATGATATGAAAAATGTTTTTCATAATGGATTAATCTGTCTTTTGATTAGTTACCCAAACCAATTTCAAATGTTTGTCCACAAACCAAAGTTATTCAGTTTTAATGTTTTGTTATGGAGCAAAGAAACCAGAAAATCTTTATTTAAGAAGCTGAAATATCAGAGCTTTAATTACTGGGACTGCTGCTTTCACACAAACACTTGAAACACTTTAATTTTCAAAGTGGATATAATCGACTAATTGTTGCAGCCCTAAAAGAAATCCCAACCTAATACGACAAATCACTCAAACCCACATGCATGTGTTTTCAGATTCCAGTTAAATCATCAGCCAAAGGGTCGTCATCCAAAGCAGTCTCCGATATCTCCCACCTCGTAAGGAAAAAGGTACACCAACTATTTCTTCTTGCTCGTTTGCAGGTTGAACCACACGAGAATAATTAGTCTTTGTGACTTGAACAAGTTGTAATCCATCAAAACTGACAACATACCAATCAATGTTGTAGGGTCTGTCTGCTTGCTTGCCTGCTCTGGTTGTGGTACTGTCGTTGTGGCTTTGTGCTGTTGTGTCTTGTGCTAGTTGTAGTGTAGCTGGGGCATGTGTCTGCATTGTGGTAGAGCTTATTATCTCAAATTAAGTGTTATTTTGGGCTGAGTTGTGTTGTTTTTTTGTTTTTTTTTGCATGATTCAGTAAATTATGTGTGAGATCTGGTGATGGCCGAGTCCAGTTTCAGCTGTGAATGTCGACCCTGAAAGGTTGTTTGTGTACAGAAGACTTCAGCCTTCTCTCTCCACCCCCCCTTGCCCTGGTCTTATGTTTCTACACAGAGGAAACCAGAGGAGGAGAGCCCAGTAAAGGACACTGATGCTAAACAGGCCAAACAGGAAGCCTCAGTTAATGGCAGCGATGACTCCAGTGCCAGCAACGGCAATGGAGTCAAGGAGGGAAAAACACAGGAGGCGAGTGGATAGGCTTACGTCTTGTGTGCTGGTTAATGGTCGGACTAGGCTGTGACCATGCTGCCCTGTCCAATGGGAGTGACGGAAAATGTGCAGTGGTTACAACATGGTTTGTCATGGAGATCCAGTCAATCTAATTTAAGATTAGGATTTTTTTTTTTTGTTGCTAATCCCAAGTGGACTTGCTGTGCATGCAAAGGTAAAGCTCCCTCTATAAGCCTTATCAGAGCTGTAGGATGGGAGGAGTTGTCCAATGTCATCTCTTATTTTTGGGAGAAACTCAACTGGTCTTTGTTTGAGGTAAAGGTCTGTACACTTCACATCTCTTTAACTTTCCCTCTGTCAATGAGAGGAAGAAAGTCTTGCCATTTAAATCATGGAGAACTCTTAAAGAGCCATTCCTGACAAACCAGCAATCTGACCGCCTCCTCTGGGCAGAGACACTGCTCAGTCCCTAATTGTTTGTTGTCTTTGCTCTTGCTATTCTGATAAAACTGCTTTGTTTCTCTCAGGCTGCCAGCCAGTCGGCTTCTGTACAGTCCTCAGCGTGAAGGACCACGAGGGCCTTCTGATCTTCAAAACCAGCACAGCATGCCTTTCCAACCCCTGCTCCACCTTCAGCAAACTTGTTTTTGTAAATAAGATCCGTTTTCCTAAGATTTTGTCTGTCCAGTTTTGTATACTTGTAGTAAAAAACAAATAAAGGATTTGCAAATGTAAAATGTTTTAAGTGCATGATTTCATCTTTTCTTCTTTTTTTTTTAAATGGTATTCATAGACAAAACATACCTTGTGCATTGGGGGGGAAAAAAAACAATGCTCCCCAAGCTGCCACATTCCAACTGTATCAAAAGGAACACCAATGCCTAAGATGAGACCATCTTTATTTGCCCCTGAAGACTTGAAATCCACATTCTTTAGAGTTAAGTGTTTGTATTTACTCCCTCTTTAGAGGTGTCTTCTCCTTGGTCCTTGGTCTTTTGGGGTCAGCCGGGGGAGACTTGTTTTATCCCTGTGGAGCTGAAACTAGCTGAGCTAAACCTCCATGCACAGTTGCCTTAAGTGGTGACAGAAGTAGAAGTACAGTAAAAGCAATGGCACAGGCATCTTTTCAACTCGATAGTGCTATACAAAGAATTTGAGGTGTTGCCTTTTGTAAACATGCCATGTGTTGCACTTCATCCTGACACAAAGTATGCTACTGTTCTAGAAGAGTTAACCTACGACGGCTAGATATTTATAGTGCCTGGTCCTGCTTGGGTCAGGCTCCATGAGGGTCTGCACATCTTCGTCTCGGCTGTTGACCAAACGCATGCACAGCTCCATGTTGCCCACCTAAGTTTGAAAACACACATCCATATACGCAAAATGTGTAATTAATGATTTCCTTGCTGCTACAGCTCAGTATGGAGGTCTTCATACCTGTGGTATTGTATTGAGTTGGGTGATGTTCAGTGAGGGTTGAACAGGCAGACAGCGAACTGGCACCCTCCAGTGGCCACTATGGAGCTGTTGGTGTTGAGAAAATACAAGCACATGCTAAAACTGTTAATATGACGACAATGTCTAACCAGTTCAGAGTTTTAATCATGTAAGTTCTAATATTAATTTAGCTTCATGTTATAAATTAGATTTTGTCTCTAAGTTATAGACAAATCCACAGGTGTATTTTAGAATCAATTTCAACGTTTTTGCAGTATTTTACAGTTTGACATCGACTTTGAAGGTGAACCTGATTGTACTGATCGAAGAGTTCCACACATGTCCAGCCAGAGGACGTCAGTTGAACGTCCTGGTCGTGAACGTCCAGATCGTGCGCCGCCTGCATTTCCACCACCAGGCAGAGGGAGGATGATGGCTGCACCCTGCAGAGAGGAAGCTTAATGTACATGCGTGTAACTAGGTAAGAGGATGACAACAACATGCCAGCTGTGGGAGTAATGTGTGGTTTTGGGATACGGAGATTTGGCCTCCTCTCAGGGGCGTGTACGTATCTGACAAACGTACTGTATACTTAATCTCACGCCAAAACACGAGAGAGTGTGGCTGCCAAGGAGAAGTGAAACACAAAAGCAAGGACCTACACTTATACCCATCACTGTTACACTGTGTTCTTACACAAACACAGACACATACATAGCTTCCCCACAATATATTGTATTTTTATACATTTCAAATCTATGTAGACAGAGGTAGATAGTGAAAGTGTGTCTGCTCCATGCAGCAGCAGCAGAGAATCATCACATGATGAGGAGATGGACTGTAAGGACATTAAATATGTTAAAGTATCCTCCCTTTATGTAGAAACATTTTTTTTTGCAGTGTCAGTGAAGGCAGTTTTTCAATTTTCTTCAGCTCTGGTCATGTGTTATTGTCATTTTATAACTTAATACAACAAATTTCATACATATTTTGCTTTAGAGCAACACTAGGCAACTTTTAAAACGTGAAAATAACAGCTTTATATCAGAATTATACTTAAACTTTTATCCTTGCCTGCCCTTGAACCTTTGTGTATACATTATGTACAGGGTAAGGTGGAAAGAATTAGAAGTCATCAAACATCCCGTGAAAGTATAATGTTACTTTAAAATGCAACTTTACTGATATATTACACGCACCAAAATGGATTTTATTATTTTCTATTGTGTCACTTCCTTGGGAGAGTGAGCTTACTGGACATACAGGACATATTTTTGGACACAAACATAGATAAATCAATTTTATTTGGCCAATATTCTTCAATATTTCCCCCAATTATTTGTGTATTTCCTTCTGACCACATCGTTGTCCTCTGTACTGAATCTGTTTATTGTGGAGATTTAAGCTCATCATTTTCTTCCTGGCGGCCCTACCTGGGTACAGGCTGTTTGACTGAGAGGAGGGCGTAGTTCCCTGGGGTGAGGCTGTGGCTGTAAGCCGAGGAGACCCCTGGGAGACACTTGACAGGGGGCAGCGGAGTCTGTGGTCCCACTTCCACACCCTCTGAGTAGAGAGCCGCAACCAAACACAATGCCTTCTGAGAGGCAGTGACTCCCAGAACCAGGTCAAAGAAAATGACGAAACCAGCCCTGAAAGACCAGAGAGGTTTATTTACTGAGCTACGTATATCAAAAACATGTCATATTCATGTAATTTACTCACGCTGGGTCATAGGGAGCTGGACCCAGAGAGTCCACAGGGTCCAGGATGTGTCTTCCTGATGGAGAAGAGGAGGACCTTGCATGGAACTGATGCAGATATTAAGATTTTTACCAAATTGTGGCAAACACTACACAAATGATTCCAAAATGAGGCCAAAAATGAAGTAATGTACCAGTGAAAGAGCAGTTGGAATGTGAGTGTTGGCTTGGAGCGGCGGTGGTGGTCGGGGAGGTGCAGGTGGAGGAGGTTGTCTACAGGGCCTGGGAGCTCCTCTGCTTCTCCCCACTCCT
Organism: Solea senegalensis; assembly: GCF_019176455.1. Lineage (NCBI taxonomy): Eukaryota > Metazoa > Chordata > Actinopteri > Pleuronectiformes > Soleidae > Solea > Solea senegalensis. The sequence goes on from NC_058034.1 coordinate 17,249,181, forward strand.
GCTTGTAAACCATCAACCTGCTGGAGAGTCTCCCTCTGAATCAGCTCAAGCTCAGTCCTCAGAGCTGCTGCACAACACACAACCATAAGATATCCGACTGATGGGATTCTTTTAATTCACCTAAGTCAGAGTTTGATCATTTGATTAATCAGCCGAAATGTGCACCTATAAAGGAGGACTTTTACGACTGTGGGGATTCACGTCATGAGTACATTTACATTTTTGGCTGTTGGTGGAACAATTTGACATGTTTTTGGCAACTAACCAGTAACTTCAGCAGGTTGAAACTTTATTTATCTGGTTGGCACACAAATGTTGTTTGCATAAGATAAAGAAGAAAGAAGGTTCCAGAAGGCTGACTTGTTGATTTGAGTTAAAGGCTTCAGCAGCTATCTACACTAACACAGATGTTCATATCCCTTTTAGGATGAACTGTAATAACTTTAGTGATTTCATCCAGCATCATCTTTTGGTCAACATTTGATCTTGACTTTGTAGACCCAGACTTTTTCATTTCAATAACACTGAGGACATATGACACAAATAAAACAAAGGACCTCAATTATGTTTAAGTATTTCAAAGAAATGGACTGTCAGCCTTCTGCAGTAAGAGGTTTTTGAGTGTATTGTCCAACCTTCATAGTTCTGGTTTCTCTCTCGGGCCCACTGGATCCTGAGGATCTCCTCCTCCAATCTCTGGTTCTGCTGCTCCAGAAGCAGCAGCTCCCAAGTCGTTCCTCGCTGGGAGGCTTCTCTTGTGGAATCAAGGATACAGTGTTCTGGGTCTTAATTAATTAAATCAGTTTACCCTCAGTTCTGTGTAATAAATTTGCAGCAGGCGGTTACAGAATCATCATTTTTCATGCCCCTCAAGACAATTTTCTATACCGGATCATATGGAAAGAAACACTGGACTAGGATCTAAAATAGGAAAGCTGGGCACATTAAATTGAATAAACTAAATAAAGGCAGCTGTGTTGACAGAAAGTCACACAGTGAAAACACATAATCTCTCTCTTACTCTTCCTCCTGGCCTCGGCAGATGCTGTCGCTTGGTTCTTCTCCACACTCTGGGCGTCTGTCTGCAGGTCAACCATCTGTGCAATGATGCCTGGATCTGACCCACCTGAGTGCACGTATGCCTGACGCAGAGCTCTGCAACATAGACGAGATGTATACCCTCACACAAAACTATAACACAAAGAAAATCACATTCACATGTAAACAATCAGACAGAGAAGACATGGGAACAGTGTGCTTTTGTTCTTTCCCTTTCAAAATGAATGTGTCTGGATACGTGCAGGTTTCTACTTTATCTGTGCAGAGAGAGGACCATCTGCGGGAGGAACGAGCTTGGAGTTGTCCTGATGCATCTTTTTACGCTCGCTTGCATCCGGCTGATCAGCAGGTACAGAAGAGACCTTTTGCGCGCTGGAAAAGGAGAAGAAAACAAAAAAGACAAAACACAGTAGATCATCTAAATTATATCATTCTGTGACGCCAAAGGAAAGTCTCCCATGCAGCCAGAATCCACCTGACATTACGAAATGCAATTTATTCAGCCACAAACACTGCACTAATAAGAAATGACCCAGGCTTAATGAAATACATAATTGATGTCTAAGTCGTATGGCAGCAGCAGCAGCAGAAAAAATATTCCTCCTGCACGGACTTCAGCATCTTTACACAATCATCTGTGTCAACAAAATTCTCCTTAATAAATAAACAAAAGGCTTGTTTTAGAAACTCTGTGATGTCGTTGCACTTATGGTGCAAAATAACCATGTACAGTTTTAAATACTGATGTTTCTCCCTATTGCACTGTTTTACTTTGCACTAAATATAACAATGATTCTAATTTAAAACTAGAACTATAGTATAATTGAATATGTTAATACCAAACAGTGAGCATCAGAACCTTATACCAGAAGTTCTGAATAAATATTAAAGCCCACATAGACCGGAAGCTCCAATTAACGCTGCGTTTGTGTGTGTATCTGCGTCATTACCTCGTTTATGAAACCCTAAAGTTTCAGAACAACAGTTCAGCCACTGCTGAGAAAATAGTGTTGTATTGTTTTCCTGGGCTCTGCGAAGTGGATCGGCATTTCCTTAATTTGATGTCGTCATCAAAAATCCTCACCACTCCTCTCACCACCGTAGCGCCTCCTGGTGCGGGCACTAGTCCGGGCACATCCGGTTGCGTACATTTAACCGCAGAAGAAGAAGAACTACTCTCGTTGTAGCTGCTGAGATGCAGAGCATCCACCGTGCCAGAGGGGGAGCTGTGTATCTGAGAGCTGGCCTATCTATTACGTCACTTCCAGGTACCTGGCCAATTACAGGACAGTGGGAAAGCTCTCGTTGGCTGGCCAATCACAACACAGTCCACATTCTAGGGGTGTGGTTTTGGTCTGAAACATCGCGGAGGAGATAGTGAGGAGATATTTTGATCGGCTCGTTTGCAGTGATTAGGAGGTTTTTAATCATGAAAACAAGTTCATATATGTAAGTAGACCTCCATAACTAACATATATGTGTGATACAAGCATTCGATGTCCTTTAAATAAATAAATAAACAGCAGTTGATGACGCCAACAAGTTTAGTTAGTGGAAAATGAAGTTACTGGGTTACAGTAGGCGATTTCTGTTGGACATTTATTCAGCTTGGACCTCATGTGTTTTGGGGTTTTAGTTATAGACACCGTTTTCCTCGTTTCTTGTTAGTTTCCTGTTTTACTTTGTCACTCTTCCTAGTCTATGTACCTTGTTTAGTTTTACTTCCTCCCCTCTGATTGCCCGGATGTGAATCACCTGTGTTCAATTACCCCTGGTGTATTTAGTCTCTGTGCTCCCCCCCAGGTGTCTTTGGCGGTTCATCCTGTTTGTTTCATGTCGTGTGCTTTATCGTGCGCCCCCATATTCTCAGGTATGTCTCTGTCACCATTTCACTTTCACCTTATCGAGCAATTTTCCTTTTTACCTTGTGTGTTCAGTTTCGTTTTCGTTTAAAAACCCCTTTAGAACCATGTTAAACTAAGTCATACAGCATAAAGGGCAGACCTGTGAGTTACACAGATAAAAGGTGTTGTTACAGATTCCACTGAAATCACTGTAGTTGGTTCTAAACGGAGGCCGTACAGTCAGTCAGCCACTTTTAATACTGTGATATTTACACACACTTACTGTAATGCATGCAGGTGTTCAGCAAATTGTTGTAATGTTTCCTCGTTCCGTACACTCTCAAGGTGGCTCGTGTTTCTCTGCTCGCCCAGGACATTTAGCTGACGGGCCAGCTCTGAAACACACACACCACATTTACATCAAGTGACATTTTGAGACTTTCTGGCCTGTTCTGAGGCTCATCTCGTTTTTGTTCTTCACCGTCTCTTTGCTGCTGCAGCTCCTGGTTGTGAGCTTGTATCAGGGCCACTTGGCGCTCGTGGAGCGTCGCCATCTCCCTCATCTCCTTCAGTCTGTCACTGTGACCCATATGGTGACGTCTCAGCTGACGGTTATGCTCCTAAAAGGATAGATGTATGTACAGCGTTGCTTCTTAAACACCGTCTTTTTTCATTCACCCATGAGACCCAGCATCATTAAATTGTGACCTCGCGCTGGTACCTGATATAGGAAATGACACTTATGGCACATAATCATAAATTAAAATGCCTATCTCTAGAGACTTTGATTTACAGTTAAGTATACAGTACGTGGACAGATGGAGAACCTTTGAATCGTCGATATCTGTGGTCCTTTTTGAGCCGTTTGGAAGATTGTTTTCCATGGACGTCCTCAACCTGTAAAACTAAGAGAAATTGTGTTCTATTTGAATGTAATAATAGGAAAATATAAATGTGTGATACCCAGCAAACCTCCAGTATGTCCTCACTGACCTAAACATAGTCAAGCATGCATTTTTAATCAAAGACCATGGAATGCAGTGCTCAGTGTGTGTATCTGTGTAACTTTTTTCCCTGTGATCATCTCTGCAAGAAAATTGGACTGTCAGCTATACTGGCACATATGAAGAGGCTCAGCGTGTTTTGGTTGTTGTCTTTGCTGTAGTGCAGAGTGACTGAGGTCTGGTTGGAGCAGTGGCTTTCTTTTATATGTGTTGATATGAAATGATACATTTATGATGCAAAATGAATCTATTAATAATATAAACCATACAGAAATAACTTGATATTAAGTGGTGGGCTTGTGGGCAGCGAGTTTGAGACCTATTTAATATATTCACTGGACCATCATATATATATATATATAAACAATAGGATGCACCATCTGTTTATTATTGATAAACATTTATAGGTTTAAAACATCATTTTACAGCATTTATATAGTACACTGTAGACTTTATGTATAAACTATAGCAAACTAACCACCTTACTGTGACTGGATCAGGTGTTCTCCTCTGTGTTGTGTCTGCACCTCCTCCACTGACCTCGGTGCTGATGCAGAACAGTGCTTTATGTTTCTCAAACAACCCAGCAGAGCGAAACACCATGTTACAGGCGCCGCAGATCCAATCCTTCTCCATCTGTTACCAAAGCTGGTGATAGTGATTGACTACGTCCATAAACTGGAGTAGACTAGGGAAAAACACTACACTTGTTCCGAGTTGAGCGTCAGGATGAGTCAGTTTGAAGCTGTTGAACGTGTTTGGGTTTTTCCTCATGTTTGCTGGTAACTGTCACCATGCCAGTGACTCTGTTGTCAGTGTGTGGTGATTTCTTCTGTCAGTTTTACACACAATACACACCGGTGACTCAATCTCGAATAAGCGGTTGATGGATGGATGGATGGATGGAGATATTGAAGATAACATAAATATACTTCATTTTCCATCAGTGTACAAACACCTGATTGTATGAATACTTGTTATTCATTATTTACTGTATATCAGTCAGGCTTCATATGGCCTCCATTCCAGACTACCCTACCATGTTTTACAATAACCCACAATAGACAAAAATAAACATCTTCTGAGTTTTAGATGACAGAAGTGAGATTATAATTAATATTACTCACATTTCCACCTATATTGTCTTTGCTTCTTTATTTTATTATTCATAAAGGGTAAGCAGTCATTGCTGCTCTGGATTACTTCCCAGTTAATCCACTCCTGTCACATTAAGCTAACACTTGCCCTTGTGTTTTCCTCTGTCTATTTGAATATTTAAAACTTATTTTTCTTTCCTTTTTGTTTGGTAAATTCTCAGACTGCCTTATGATCCGTCCCTTGAGTGAACTCTCGGTCTCTGCAGCTGTGAGGAGGAAGTCACACTTTGAAGCATCCACAGAAAAGTCCTGACCCTCAGTGAGTACATTCACTGCTCTATATCTATATATCTATATTTATATATGTATGTATGTGTGTATGTGTGTATGTGTGTGTGTATGTGTGTATGTGTGTGTGTAAGAAAAAATACCTTAAAGTCACCTTAATGACAAAGAAATACAACTCAACGTGTTGTAAATGTGTTCTCATCATAAGAATGAATGTATGTTCTAGGTTTTTAGTGCAGTTCTCTACAGAGACACTTCCCCATCAGGTCTGTCAGGTCAGTTCCTTTGAGAGGAGCTCGTCACATCTCAGTTCTCGGCTTCACAGAGAATCCTCTGAGCTGAAGTCATATCCAAAGCTTATGAAAACAGATACTAACCCCGTCTGTTTGTTTACCAGCTTAGCAGTTTTCAAATTCACTCCTGCCTTCTGTTCATCAGGTTGTGCTGAGCAGTGTAAAAAACATAACCATTTTCCCCATCATGCCCCTTTAGTTCTCTTTGATGCTATCCAGTATAAATAGTGCCCTCTGTTGGCAGCTGTGTTGACAATCTGCTTTTTTTTTTTGCAACTTCTGCACTGCAGTCACAACAGATTGTTGTCTAATATGCTGTGATTTTCAGAAAATATAGTGATAATTTGTAAATGATATCAAAAGCAGTCAATTTGAGACGAGTTTGAGTGCACGACAGTCGTTTCACCTACCTGTGGGTGAGGTAATTCGGACATACCTTTTATTGTGGGAGGTATTTTGAGAATCATTGTTGAATTGTTTGATATTTTTTTGCAGTTGAAAACATTATTATGCCTTCATGTAACTGCTGTGACTTTAGAGAACAGTTAACATGTAACACTGCATTTCGAGTCGACACAGAAATAGTCATACTGAAGCTTTGTGAGCATTCAGACGTATTTCTGAAATGAACTGTTGGTTCACAATTAAAGCATGGTGGTGTTGTGTCCTATTGCTATTGTTGTAATAACATCTACAGCGATTGAATCTTGAGCTGTGATCGGGATGTGACTGCAATATTCCCAGTGGCTTGTTTTATGGTGAAGTTCCTGCAAACAGTTGGTGTGCATTGCTTCAGAGATTAAGGGTTTTGGAACACGTTCATTTTCTGTACAGTTTCTTTTTAAATGATAACATAAAACTTAATGGCTCTTGCTCATGCTGTGTATTTGAGCTCCTCAGCTAAGTGTATTTTTTTTTAAGTTACTGTTACCTTTCAATCATCTCGAAACCAGACTGGTCATTCTCCTCTGACCTCTGACATCAGCAAGGCATTTTCTCCCAGAGAACTGCCGCTCACTTCAGACTGTTCTCTATAAACTCTACATATGGTTGTGCGTGAAAATACCAGTAGGTCAGCGTTTTCTGAAATACTTGACAACCGCCCTGCGGCATTCTGATGCTTGGTTTAAACTTCAGCAGGTCATCTCTCTCTCTCTCTCTTTCTCTCTCTGTATATCTAATTCTTTGAGTTACTGCAGCAGGGATTGGCTGATCAAGTATAAACAAGCAGATGAACATGTGTACCTAGTAAAGTGGCCTATAAGAGTATTTTCAAATATCAGACATAAAGAGATTTTGACGGTTGTAGTTTGACTCGTGACTGTTGCTGTGTGGATGCAAACACAGATGTATAATGGAAGAGGTTTGTGAATTCATACACGTAACATAAGGTAAAACCATCCCCCAGCTAACAATCTTTAGTTTTCAGAACGTTCTGGGAACATTACCTTTTGGTTGTGGGAATGTTCTCTGAAGGTTCCCCCTAGCATGTCTTGTGGTTTATATGGAAAGATTTCCTAACTTTCCCCAAACGTTTTTGGTTCTTTTGGATGCACATTCGGTTTTCCAGAACGTTCCCAGAACAATACTTTGTCACAACCTTTAGAGAACGTTCTTTTTTGGTTCTCAGAACATTCCGCTAACATTACTTTTCTACAAACTTTGGGGAACGTTCTCCTTTGGTTCCCAGAACGTTCCCCTAATGTTACTTTTCTGCATCCTTCATACAACCTTGGGGAACATCCTGGGAACCAAAAGAAAAACGTTACTTTTCTACAACCTTTCGAGAATGTTCTCCTTTGGTTCCCAGAACGTTCCCAGAACAATACTTTGTCACAACCTTTAGAGAACGTTCTTTTTTGGTTATCAGAACGTTCGCCTAATGTTACTTTTCTGCAACCTTCATACAACCTATGGGGAACATGCTGGGAACCAAAAGAAAAACGTTACTTTTCTACAACCTTCATACAACCTTTTGAGAACGTTCTCCTTTGGTTCCCAGAACGTTCCCCTAATTGCTGCTTTAAAGCAACAACATAATAATGAGCGAGTGAAGAATGCAACATCCATCTACACCTTTGAGAGAGAGAGACAGTTGAGAAACTTGAACTCTTCTCTCGCTCTCTCCCCCACATCCCTACACATACTAGCACTCATACTTGCCAGTGTGTTGCTAAGCAACTGTAAAATAAAGCAGCAGGCTTTGAAGTCAGAGAGAGAGAAAGAGAGTGAGAGAGAAACAGAGAGAGAGAGAGAGAGAGAGGGGGAGAGTTCACAAGTACTGCAATCCTGTACTGTTTGGCTCTGTGCGTGATCCCACCACAGCTCTCGGAACCCATCTGTGGATCTGCGAGGACTTGTGACTTCTGGTTTCTCTCTCGTTCAACCAATCGGCGTTGGCGAGGGGGGGCGGGCTTCGTGGTTCCCTAGGTTACCCATGTGATTGACGTCCAGCCTCCTGCAGCGGAGTGCGCGGCACTGTATCACTGATGCTCCTGCCTCAGCCCCAGAGACTGTGTAGAAATCTGGAGGAGAGGTAGAGGCAACACGAGAGCCAAGAGGAATGCTAATTGTATAAAGTCTGTCACTGTCGTTCTTCCTGATCTCTTTTTACTGGAAAGATAAAAGCTGGAATGCTGGAGGAAGCTGGCTAAAGGGAGAGGAAAGGAAGGATTCCTCAAGAAGGGGGATTTGTGGGTAAGAGAATCCCACATCACTTTTCACTGTCTGTCCCTGCTTCAGTCACCTGTCCATACCAGCACTCAATTACATGGTAACAGGTTTTCTTTTTTGTGTGTATGTGTGTGTAGGTGAGACAGAGAGAACGACAGCTTATGTGTATGTTGCGTGGCTTTTACTGTACAAAACACTGGATGCACCTTTTACAGTATCCGCTATGGAAAAGCTTTAGCTGAGTCAAGAGCTGCTGCTCTATAGGAGCCAGAATGATTAAAATGACACTGTACGTATATGAGCTGTGTGAGTCATTTCGAGGCTGAACAGCTGAGGCCAGGTTTTCCAGGCTTGTCTACTGTATCTGCATAGGAGGAGGAGTATTAATTACATAACGTTCCATCTATACTCCTGTATCAGGGCTGTGCGGCACCACACTGTCCCACTAGTCCGGAAAAAAATGAATGTGGTCTTTCTGTTTTCTGCTGTAACCTACAAATATGTAGAGACCGTTGAAAAGTCTGGACTCAGGGACTCCATCTTTATGAGTCTGCAAAGTATTGTGATGCGCTTTAAAAGCAAAAAAGAAAAAAAACAACTCGTAACTTTTGATTCCTCCATGTGTTGCGAAAAGTCATTAGAAGAGATGATGAGACACAGTTCATGCATTTGGTTCAGAATAGCTCTAAGTGCTTGGCATGCGTGCCAGCACTCTGTGCCACCAGGATTCCCTGAAACCTCCATCAGTAACCTCGGGTCAGGCGACAGCCGGCTCCTCGTGTCCTCAGGACTTAGCTCAGCACAATCGGGGACTCGTCTTCCTGCTGCTCTCCCCCGTAACAGTCTTCTGCCCCACCACCTGCGGACACACTTTTAATCTTTTGTTGATGGGGTGTAAAAGTTACATCTGTTGTTGGAGTTTTGTTTTTTGTTGTTTAGTTTTTGTGACACACTTTTTCATTGTTGGGTTTTGTGGGATGCGGAGAGCAAAGTTGGCATGTTGAGGACTTTATTATAGGTACACTGGACACTTAAAATGACAGGGATGGCACCTTGTGTACTGTTGTGCTGCTTTGTTGTGTCTTCATACCTTGGTTGTTTGCATTACTGTTGTCTTTCTACCATTTTGATCCAGTCTGGCCATTCACGTTGTCCTCTGGAATCAACCAGGCCCCCCCTCCATCAGTTTCTGACAGAGTTAGACCAGCCCGTCTCACACCAACAACCGTGCCATGTTCAAAGCCACTTAAATCACTTTTCTTGTAATGTTCAGTCTGAACTTCACTTGAACAAGTGTACCTAATAAAGTGGCAGGTTAGTGCACACTCCCAGTATATAAAACATTAGGGCGGCAACTATCCATTATTTTCATAATCTTTTAATCGATTATTTTCCTCGATTAATCGTTTGGTCCATAACATGTCAGAAAATGTTGTTCAGTGTTTGTCAAACCTAGAAAGAATGATGTTCTCAAATGTCTCGTTTTGTCCAAAAAAAAACCTAAATTATTTAGTTTGAGTGATTTTTTTGTTATACGGAGCAAAGAAACTGGAAGATATTCACATTTAAAGGAGCTGAAAAATCAGGAAATGTGTTTAATTTACTTAAAAACACTAATTTAGTAATCAATTAATAACAGATTACACGAGGAATGGTTTCAGCTCTATAAAACATAGATCAAATCTTTGATCGTTGTGGTTGGCTTGTGACTGTACATCTCCTTGCTGTCACATGTAAAAGCCCCTGATGCAAACACGGAGGTGCATTTTCATACATTTGTGTCTTCATAAATGAAACATGATCAAACCATTTTCTGCCTCTTAAATAATATCACGGTTAAAGTTAAAAGCTGTTTAACATACACAAACAGGGACTGTAATGATGTATTCTAATACATAAACAGTAGTTTTAATAGTTTAATAGACGTTGTTCTCCCTTTTGCAGGTATAACAGCTTCCACACTTCTTTTCCTCAATATATTGAAGTTTTTTTTTGGCATTTATGATGTCAGGCACTGACTGCTCCAGTTCATCCCAAAGGTGCTCGATGGGGTTGAGTTCAGGGCTCTGTGCGGGGCCAGTCAAGTTCTTTCACACTAAACTCTTTATAGTCCTTGTTTGTGGCCTTCCTCAAACTGCTGCCACACATTTGGAAGCATAGCATTGTCCAAAATGTCTGAATTCACCTGAAGTTAATACTTAACAGGTGTGTTCTGCATATTCTGACCACTGTCACTGATTTAGAGTGTTTCGTCTGTGACATTGGCGTCTCAGTCTCATGGTTTTGATAGTAAACATACACTTTTTGATGATTTCATTACACATTATTATAAAACAGACTTCCATTTCTGCGTGAGAGGTCAAAACACTCATCCACAGGGTGAAGTCTACCCAAGTTAACCAACTGACAAAATCCCTAATAAAAACAAATAAATAGAAATGAGAGAATTTGGTGTGTTTTTTTTTACAGCACAGTTGGGACCTCAGTCATTTAACAACAGAGTCTAAAACATGCTCCATCAAAATGGAAGCATGGTTCTTCCCAAAAGTATGAAATCTTTTCAGATTTTTAATAGTGGCTGTCATCACCTGTGATTAAATGCTTTTTAAGTGGATGTTTTGCTTCCTCTGCCCATAATCGCATCCTCCTCCTCCTGACATCTTTATTTGAGGCAATTTAATATGATCCTGTACTGGCTCTGCATATGAAACTCTCACTCATCCTTCTTGTTAACTGCAAAAGAACTCACACTAATAGTAGCCTCACAGGTTTTTCCACATTTTTCTGGGTACCTATTGTAAAAGTGTGGACACACTTTTTTTGAAACTGTAATATGTCATCTTTACGACTGCAACTTTGATCCTCAGTGCAGGTTTAAATCAACAACACAAATCTGTCAGTGAAGGTGGGGTGGGTGGGGGAGTTAATCAGACATTCCATAGCATGACATTAGCTACAGTGTTGTGGAGGTGTTTAAATCTCATGCTTGTCTGCTGGGGCTCGCGTAGGAGGAAACATCTCATCTTCACAGCTCTGTGTATTGCACATACAAAGCTTATGAGTTTGTTTCTGCTACATTAAATTGTATGCAGGGCTTGCAGTGGCAGGGTGGAGGAGAGAGAAAAGGGGGAGGAGGGGGGGGGAATGGCAAATCAAGGCCAGGAGCCAGATTTTGATCCCACAGCATCACAAGTACATGGCATTCACCCCAGCCTACAGATTCACAGGGATGTCCCACAGCTGAGAGCTTCTTCCAGCCAAGAATATACAGTCTCATCAGTTTGATCACAAACCCCCGAGCTCTGATGGCAATCCTCGTGGGTAAAGATCAAGACTGGAACTGATCATGCTACAGCAAACGTCTGTTGTAATCACAGAGCCCACAGTGTGTGTGTGACAGTGTGACAGCATGAAGGTGCAAAACTGTCACTGATGCCACCTTCCTTTCATTTCCCCCGGTAACCTGCGTGATAATATTCAACAAAGTTGAAATGTATTTAGTTCTTAATTGTTAGGACATTATTGAGACATGCACAAATGATAGGTTACTCAAATTTAAGGGATGAAAACATCAATTACAAATGGGACATGCAAACAGAAATCAAGGAAAAATGGCGGTTGCTGAAGTTACTGTATTTAGCTGTATTTAAGTGCTTTTGTCCATTTTAACTTTCAATATCTGGCAGTTATTTACAATTGACTGCATGTTGAAATAGAGTATGAACAATTTAAAGTGAAGAAAAACACTGTAGTTGAGCTTAGTTACATTTACAAATCAGGAGGTTGTAATTAATAGAATTAATGAGCAGGGAATTATCACTATTTATGCAGGGACGTTTACTACAAGAAATTGTTATTGGTATATGATTATTGTTGTGTTTGATTATGCTGTCGGATTTTGCTGGATTCACTGATAATCCAAAAAGAACATAATTCCTAATTCTATCCCTTAGTCAGTAAACTCTTCATATATACAAGGGCTTGCAGCCTATAGTAAATACAAAAAACACTATGTTATGTTCGTATTTCAAAACAAGTAAGAAATAACAGGAATTAAAGGTTGCAACTTGGATCAGTCGCCATGGTAAGAGCTCTGCCGATGTAAGCCCTGGGCAAAGACACTTAACCCCTATGTTGCTCCCGACGGCTGTGTGAATGGATATGTGGTAGAAAAATGTGCTGCACATACAGTAGATGCGGTATACCAGGTGGTGACTAAAGTTGTGTGCACATTTTGATTCTCTTTAACTTCATTTACACATCGTATGAACAGACCGCGTTGCTCACCTGATCTGCTCAAGGCAGACTCGGACATATTCTTTTTTGCCACACAATACAGCAAGACACATAAATGAACAGTTTTTTACACATTATGATGACATGACAGTGACTTGGCTTTAGTTGTGGTCATTTCCAGCCACTCTGAAGCATTCTCTGCAGATACTGGGTTTATGCAACATTCAAGATCACATACTAATCCAACTGACAGCGGACACCCTCCCACAATTTTATAAATAAACCGAATCACTCCAGTAACCAAGGAAATAGTGCAACATATCTAAATCCCCCCTCCCCACATTATTCCCATGAAAGAACAAGTGTAGTAAAAAAAACAGAAATAAACCCACTATGAAAGCTGTGAGATTAGGCAAAGGTGGAGGGATTTGCTTCTGGTGCTCCGCTGGTGTCCAGGTACTGTATGGTCACTTGTGGTTGATCGGTTTTGACAGGACTGCGTGGGATCACACAGAACAAACTGGTAACACTGTGTGCTTCTCATGCATGACACATCCAGTAGCTGCACTGGTGACTGGGACGAAGAGTCTTTACTGTCATATGCACATCTGAGCAACATTTATGACTGAGTTGTTTGTGACATTGGGACATGTGTCACAGCAGACTTAATGATGGTTGATTTCAGTGTTCCGTCTTCAGGGCCACTGGTATTGCTACGTGGAATATGTGAGCAGCCATGGTGGGTCGAGCAGACATTTTTAAAGGTTACAATTTTGAAAAATCACAGGCGTAAATAATCGACAAATGAAAAAAAACTTGAGACGCTTTTCACTGTCCCTCAAAGATTCCTACATACACGCTTACACTTGTCTGATAGGTTTGATAGTTCTTTTGTATTCTGTTAAAGGTGTATATGACATACGCTTACCTCATTTCAAAAAGAAACCTTTGTGATTTCATGCACTTTGAGACGCACCTGAGATGACTAACACATTTATTTTTTATTTAAAATAGTTACAGCAAATACTGGTTCACACCGTGGTGTAGTGGTTAGCACTCTCGCCTTGCAGCGAGAAGACCCGGTTCGAGCCCCGGTTGGAACAAGGGCCTTTCTGTGCGTGGGTTCTCTCCGGGTGCTCCGGCTTCCTCCCACAGTCCAAAAACATGCAATGTGGGGATAAGGTAAATTGGACACTCTAAATTGACCATAGGAGTGAGAGTGAGTGGTTGTTTGTCTCTATCTGTGTGTGGCCCTGCGACGGACTGGCGAACTGTCCAGGGTGTACCCTGAGAGTCCTGCTATACAGTATTTCTCAAATATGCTTAACAATTACTATCAAATATCTGATATTACTGCAATGCCAATGCTTCATTTTGGCAATAAGATTTGAAAAATGCCCTCAGTGACCATGCTACGCTCCGAGTGTGATAAAAAGGCGATTAGACACAAGACATAAAAACTGTGACTTCACTCCCATCTCACTTACTCTGCACTGTGAAATACAAGTGTGTGGGGTTATTGCTGCCTGTCTCAAATCTTTGGAGATTGATGGCGTTGCTAAACGTGCTCCATATAGATCGTTTTCACCAGTGAGAATAATGTGAAACATCTGTAAACCGAGAAAGTTAACGGGCGTCCTGTTACAAATAAACTCAGACAACATGTAGATGATTTATTTCCTAAGTCGTCTCACAGTTTGTGTGTGTGTGTGTTTGCTTGTCTATCTACACAGTTACTGTATAGTTGCATCATTCTCTGTGGGATTATGAAACGGAGAGAAATGAGAGAAGACGGTGTGAGACAAAGGAGGCAGAAGAAAAATGACAAAACCCCGCAGGTAGAGAACAAGCTCGCCCATACGATGATCTTTGTTTCCATTATTGACCACTGTTAATCTGTGATCGGCTTAACAACATCCCATAATCGATGTCGATGATTGCCGCTCCGTAGCTTTAGATAACCAGCCTGTGCCAGATTCAATGACTTTGTCTGGGAATGGAAATCAATTCATACACAGGGCTGAGAATCTATGGGCAGTAAAGGTTACGCTTGGCTCCAGTTTTCCACAAACATTTCCGATAAAATGTCTTCATTCAGTGGCAATACGTTTTTAAATGTTTTGTTATTATAGCAGCTTTTTTACTTGACACAGTTACTGGACTGAAATGCAGGGTTTGTGATGCTGCTCGCGATCAGCAGCGCTGTCGCTAATTACACCAGACTCCTCTGTTAAATATTGAGAGTTTAGACATTTCCCTGGTAATTGTTGGAGATTACCCACGTTGTTTTAGGATTGTTAAATCCTTCTAACTGATCTACAGTTTGGCATTGTTCGGCTTGATTCTTGTGTCGGACGTCTCTTCCTGTGACGGCACTCTGACCAATCAGTGGCCGGCAGTCTGGCGACGTCGCGTATAGTATCACCGCAGCTCGCTTGGAGTGCATTCACACCAGCCCCTCTTAATAGAAAACTTGTTTGTTTGCTTGAAAAGTCCAGTTTGTGGCATACGACAAGGGGAATACGTCATTCAGAAGGTTTGCAGTGTGAAAGCAAAGTCGGACCGACTGAATTTTGCAACCCCAGATCGTACCGAGTCTACAATGACTATGAGGTGTGAAAACGACCTAAAACTCTTGGCCAGTGCTGTTTCCATACTGTTTTACTTCAACAACAGTCATAAATGAAGCAGAAGCCATTGACTTTTAAAAATGAAACTGTAATGACTCAGAAGATTTGAACCCAAAAGTACAACCTTGCCAGCTGTCATAGGCAAGTTTGGTCAGTTTACTAGCAAAGGTCAGGTTACGTGGAAGAAAACACAGGCAAACAAAAGCACAAACAGTCTCCACAGGTCAGGCAGAATAGGAACGCTAGGGTAGACAATCTGGCAGAGCGCTGTGGAAAAGAGGTGGTATTGACGACAAAGAAACGCACAAAAAAGAACCAGAAACAAGTGTTCAACGTTCATTCATTACTCGCAGTAAACTCCAGTATAACTGTTAATAATGCAAGGTCCATGGTTGCATAGGTTGACCAGAGGGCTTTAAACATCTGCCTTCACTCACATTTAGACTCAGTTTACATCAGTGTTTTGCCCCCGAAACAGAACGTCCTCGCTCCACACGCCAGTCGAGTTGTTTATAACGTTGCTGACAAAGCGTTCACCCTATTTCATGAGGCTGAATCATGTTATGATTAATTTAGTAAATTGTGCTCCGGGGTGCACGTAATAAAAAAGACTGCGGAACAAAGGGCTTTTATGTTTACAACCTTGCAGTTTTTTTTTTTTTGGTTGTTTATATCATCAACTGTCACAACAGGAAACAAAGTCCACCCACCAATGCGTATATATGTGTGTATATATGTATTTATATATATATGTATGTGTATATATGTATATATTTATACGTATATATAATATAGTTTCCAATGAATGGATTTCTTTTGAATTTCCTTTTCAGTGCTGCAACTCTGTGTTGTTGGTCATTGTGAGAACAGCCTTTTTCTTCTTTGTCAGTCCATTGACTATAATGATGGTATGTAGAGGTTCTCACACAGTCCATGAATTGTTGAAAACCTCATTTAAACTTCCTCACATTCTAGAGCCCAGTGACCTGTGACCTCTGAGACTAAGCGAGCATGAGACACAGATGCTGCCTTTTTGCAATCTAGCTCGTCGTGAAGGTCGTAACAGATGCTCAACTACTGTTTAAGAGTGGAGTGAGTGAGCGTTTGACCGGCTCATGAAAGAATGGCAAAAATATTGTGAAAATAACTCTCCTCTCCTCTCCGACGATGAGTTGCAGCTCTGTAGGTTACCATAGCACCAAGAGATAAAAAGTCAACCCACACAGAGTCTCCTACCTACCACTCATTCCTTTCCTCTCACTCTCTCTATCTCTTATTCTTGTCTGCCATTGTGTCTTTCCCTCTCTTCATATGTCCACCTTATCTTTCTCTCAGTCCTTCTCATCTCCTGGTGTTCTCCTCACTATGACTCCCATCGCCATTTTTCCCAGTTTTTCATTGGCTGTGTGGTTTACGTGTCACAAGTATTGTGTACATTCACCTATAAGTGTGTGTGCGTGCGTGTGCATGTGCATGTGCATGTGCATACACATACACATACAGTGGATGCTGCTTGGTTATGAATATGCAGATATGTTCTGCCCAACATGGCAACTCAGCTTCACTGTCCGCCCACATTCACAGGATGCCCATGGACACATACACACACACACACACACACACACACACACACAGGGGAGAGTGGGCTCTGCTCTGACTGAGGTCCTTCAGACTGCAGATGACAGCCTGGCAGCAAAGGCCACAAGTGTAGGTAAAGTCTTGTGTCTGGGTCTTTGTTTGTTTTCTTTTGGAGTGGCTTAAGTGTAAAAGTGTCAGTGAAAGGACTTCTGTTGGAGGCATTCATTTGAAATGTTTCTAATATTTCACGAGTGTGTTTCAGAGAGACGGGGGGGCGAGAGTCATCAGTCATCAGTGTCTTTATGCTGATTCATGTTCACAAGGCCTATATAGATATATGCCTGTGAACATGAGTGTGCGAATCTGAAATTTGTTAATCAGCCAGTCACATAACAGCAGCTCAATGCATTTAGTCAGAGACTTAACATGTGTTCAAACCAAGCATCAAAATTAAAAAACAAAGGTGATTCAAGTGGCTGAACGTGGCCATGGGTGTTGGTTTCCACATGGGCTGGTCTGACCACACCAGACATTTTTATTAGGGAAGCGGATCATCTAATGATGTGATCAATGAGTCAATCTGTCATCTGAACTCAAGTGGATTGTGTTTATTCTATAGTATAGAGACACAGGTAGGACAGAAAAAACAGTAAGTAATTGATAAAACATTTAGCATCTAATTCCATTTTTACCAGCTGAATAGTTGGTGTGCCAAATGCAAGGTTTTAAAGGTTTTCACTCGTCATGGTGTCTGTGATGGTGTCACCTTGTGTAGTAATAGTGATTGAAACGTCACAGTGTTGTGTACTTTTTCATGTAGATTGTTCCTGCGGTGGAGAGATCATGATGAGATCATGTTTTATTGTGTATGGAACCTTTGAGTGATTGGTATGTACAACCTTACTGTGTTTGTTCTTGTATTTGCTGCTTTGTGAGGACCACGTATAAACCACACGTAATGAGGACGGAGTGAGAAAGTGAGGACATTTTGGGAAAGTGAGGACATTTTGGCTGGTCCTCACACAATTAAAGGGCTTTTTTAGGGTTAAGACCTGGTTTTAGAGTTTAGAATTGGATTAACGTTAGGGTAAGGGTAAGGTTTATCGTTAGGCATTTTTTTTAGTTTTGTTAGTTAATGTTAGAGTAATGGGCTAGGGGATGCATTATGTCTATGATGGTCCTTACTTTGAATGCTGCGCTCTTTAGGATGTGAACCTTATCAGGACCAGTAGTCTTCATGGAGACTAAAACCTGGTCCTAATTAGGCTAAAATTAAGGTTACAGTTCGGCAATAACTGGTTGTGGATAAGGTTAGGGATAATACTTTGTATAGGCTAGAATGAGTTGTTAAAAGGATAGCTCTCTGTGTGTGTGTGTGGGTGTGTGTGTGTTACTAGCCTGCAGCAGGTGGACTCCTTGTTCCAGTGCTGCATGTCACACTGACCATAGTTGTGCTGAAAGTGTTTGTTTATTGGGTGTTTTTTTGTGTGTATTCTATGCAGTAGTCCTTTAATTAAAAAAACATTTTCTCTTGTAGAAGACACAACCAACCTCTTCTTCTGAATATTGAACCTTGAACATTGCACTATTTTCAAGTATAATGTAAATAGTTTAGGCTGCTCTAAAAACACAACAGTGCTTAGGCCTGATGACTCTGAATATAAGGCAACATCTCACGTCTGTATGAAAGCAGATTATTCCACTTACCGATGAAAGTACTTTGAAAAGTGATTCAACCATTGATAATAGTAAAATAAAAGATTTGTAGTCAGCAATGATGATTGTACTGAATGGGACTTGTGCAGATTGTGTAAGTGGTTTTGGAGATCTGTCTGTCTGTCTGTCTGTCTGTCTATCTATCTATCTCTCTATCTCTATATGTATCTCTCTCTCTCTCTATCTCTCTGTATTTATCTATCTATCTTAGAATCCTTGCTGTTTTGTAGGGGATCAAACACTTATTTCACTTGCTCAAATGCAATGATATTTTTAACAAAGATGTATTTGTAAAGGGGTAAACTAACAAATTCAGCAGGGGGTTAAATAATTATTTCCCCCGCTGTATGTACCACATGGCCAAATCTTGTCGCTCACACAAAAATGGAACTGTGTAGATATCAGTCTCATGCTTTTATAAATCAATATTGGATCAAATTAAAATGAAGATTTATGTAAATCAGAAATAGTTGGAGTTGTAACAGTGATACTACTGATGACCTAAGATTCAATACATTGCAGAATATATGCACTGCCACTATTGATGTACAGCAAATGTCTCTTTCCTCAACTTAAAGACATGCCTGAACGTTTTCATGCCTAAATATAATATGTTTGTTAAATACCAGCTTACTATTAGTACATTTTGGCATACCTTATAAGATATGAGATGACGAAGGCAGTCGTTCTTGTATGATGGATGGATGGATACTGTATGCTGCAGATATGATACATAGATCTCCCTTTCATGCTCAGCTCATTAGTTTCCATGGCAGCAGCGTGTTGCTGAGCTGGTCGTCATGCTGCCCACTCAGCCTGCACATCATCTCTCAGCCACACACAGTAGAAACACTATCACACACTCATTCACTCGGAGATGCACTCACACACAGATGCAGCAAACATGCCGTGCAGCTGGACACACACACATGAAAAACTCACTTAAATGATATGATTACATATATACTGTAGGTAAATTCTGTAGGAGAATTCTGAGGCTTTTTATGATTATTTGTTCTCTTTTTTTGTCACGTGTGCTGTACATTCAAATGAATGGTGCAAACAACAAGTACATATGCATCCAGCAACCACACTCGTATATGGTATGTAAAGGATAGTTAGCCCACTCAGAGCGCTGCAGAGACAAAGGCAGAAACAGAAATACCAAAGTAGGTTAGAGCACAGCATTCTGGGATGGCAGGATACCCTCTGGGCTTCTGCAAGAGGCTCTTTTTCTTTCTCCCTCTTGCAGCTTCTTGCTCTGACTCTTTTCTTTCTTTACACTTTTCTCGCCTACATGTTTTCCTTCCTGCTCTACTTCCCTTCTTTTGCGTCTTTTTCTCCTCACCGATTTCGATCTCTCTCAACTTCTTTCTCTCTCTGCTTTTTGTCTTTCTGTAAATGTAAGTATGTTTTAGTAAATGGGTTTTTACTAAACACAGACAAAGGGAAGAAGAGAAGGGATGCTTTTCAGGTTCCAGGTGAGGATTTCAATGAACTTCTCCCAGATCATATGGTTGATCACCTTCAACGAGCAATTAATAAATAAAATTACAGAAACAGCCATCCTTAAAAAAGTGAGTTTTCACGAGAGATGTAAAAATAGCAACGGATTCTAGAGCCCTGATCTCTTCAGGCAGGTTGTTCATTCTGTCACCCTAAATTTCTGGGAATGACCAGTAAGAAGGTGGGATCTTAGGCCTTAAAATGTCCTGCTCTTGTTTAGTATTCTCGTGATGGAGTTTTGACCATGTTTTCTACTCATTTCTGCTGAAGATTGTGACAGCCATTACATTGATGGTTTTGTTTTTCTAATAACAGTGAGCAGTAAATTGCAATAGTCTAATGTGGTGATCAATGCATGATGGTTTCTGAATGTTCTAGTTGGTGTGAAATCTAAAGTGAATGTCTAACATGAGCTTTTGGTCAAAGATAACAATGAGGTTTTTGCAAAGGTGCATAACTGTGGAGGAGATTTGATAGAAATTTCAGTTTTGTCAGTGTTTTGACAAATCTGTGTATATCAATGATGGAGTTTGTTGTCAAACTTACTTGAGGAGTCGGAGCCTAAATATATTTCTGTCATAGACCTAGCATTAGCAATGTCTGCACAAAACACTGTTGTTGTTTTTTAAAATGACATTTGAACAAATAAAAGCTGTGCCATCAATACCCACCCGGGATTTGAGATGATCTAAAAAGGATATAACGGTTAATCTAGTAAAGACTTTCAGAAGTGCTGTTATATTGCTCTGTTGTTTCTTTTTCCTAAAGTTTACCCAGTTATTATTTGTTCTCTGTCATTACGCGCAGTCAAAAGAAAGAAGAGATGACTTGAGGTTTAATCTTTAATATCCCGATGTGCAGGCACTTTTATAAGTTCAGCTCAGATTGTGAATGAAAACTTCAGTGTATGGTTGAATTTCGGTCTTCAGCACTCATACCAAGAAGAAAACCATTTCAAATCAGAACCTTTACGAAGTCTCAACCCTCTGGTTTGGGACGGACAGTGTGTCCAATGTGCCAAACACACACTTATATGGGTAAAAAAAATAAAGCTGACGCTGATGTTTTTGGCTGCTCGGAAGATGATTTCACCTTTCCGTATTTTAAATACAGATGTTTTTAATTTTTAATACTTTATGTTTGTTCAGTCCCTCTTACCAGTCCTCTCCGACTGCCACATCAGTGCGCAGGAAACATTAAACATTAAAACAAAATCTGTGAGTAGTCGTTACACCTCTCATCACCCAAGCATGTAAGCATTAGTATTTTTATTATGCCTCATTAAATGAGCAATATATCTCATTTGTATGTGTGTGTGCATGCATGTACCTATTCGCAGTAGGCTGTGAGGACTTTTTAGCCGCTCCTCACAACTTCTCATGACTTTTTGAGGGTTACGTTTTTAGGTTTGGAATTAGGTCTAGGTTAAGGGTTATGATCAGGCTTGTAGGTGTGATGGTTAAGGTAAGGGAATTATTTTTTTATATCTGTATTAGTGTCCTCACTAAGAATGCTTTTTCAAGGATGCACATGTTTTAAAAAATGAATTTTGTAAAGTTATTTTTGACTGTAACCACACAAAAAACAGGTCAGTTGTCAATTTTTTTGCGACACAGGTTTCACAGATTGATTCATCCATTTATTTAGTAACTTTGATTGACTGATTCATTCAGTTCATTCCATTCATCCGGCCCCCTTTTTTGTTTTATCCTGTTCCTCTCTTGTTTTGTTTTGGTCAGGCCATTGTGAGCGAGGGAAAGGAGATGAAAACAAAGTGACAGACACAGAAAGGAAACGTACTGTAGTACAGAGGGAGGAAAAGTTGGCACATCTATTTGAAAATCTAGTGTGTCGTTGAAGAGTTGCTGGCTTTATCCCCAGTGCCTAACTGTGCCCACTACAATGTTCTCAATTACAATGACACTCCATAGGGATGTTTTCTTTCTCCTCACTGAAGGAGGCTTAATTATTAACTGATTTATTAGTGAAAGGCATTAATAAGCAGCACTTACCCTCCTGACTGCAAGAACAGGTGTGTAAATAAGAAATCTACACACACGACTGTGTTGGTATCATTTGGCACATGTTGTACAGGTTTCAGCACGACGTGTGATTTCAGAGCATTTCACATATCGACATATTTCTCTTTACTCGCCCGTCTTAGGAAGTGGATTTCCTGTTTTGAGCACACAATGTGTAACATATACTGTATACAGTGTGTGTATAGTTGCACGTAAAAAACTCAATTCAATCAAAAAAACTTAAATAAAATAAATCATAATTTTTCATTTTCATGTTTCTATTATCTGTAATATGTGTATTGTATATAGTGTGTGTGTGTGTCCTTGTATTTGTTATCTCTGTAGGAGTTTTTCTGGCATAAACACTGACCATTTCAGGACCGGTAGTCCTCACAGAGACCAAAACCTGGTGCTAATGGAACATAACCTTATTTCTAAGGAACTGGTTAAGATTTGATTATCTTACGGTTAAGGTTAGGATTAGGGACAACACTTTGTTTAGGCTCTTCAAATGAATAAAGTGTCCTCAGAAGAATAGCCGCGCAAACCTGTGTGTGTGTTTGTTCCTCGAAAGATGAATGAAGGAAGGATCGAAGAGTGTAGAGGAAAACAAAGAAAAATGAGTGAAGAGAAGATGGAGATGAGGAAAAATAAAGATGGAGCGGAGGGATGGAGATGAGAGGAGAGTAGGAGGAACCTCATAGTGTATGTAGGATCAATGTGAGTTTCATTGCTTTGGGTGACAACCATGCATCCCTCCTCACGTGGCATTCGTCCTCCCTCTCTCTCTCCCTCCCTCCCTTCCTCCCTCCTTCCATTCCCCCCTCTCCTCTCTCTACAAGTCCGTCCCACCCTCAGACGGGAGTGGAAGATGGGACGTATGGATTGTCTTCTCTCTACTACGCTTCCTGTCTCGTCACCTTTGGTAATACATGTGCGAAATATATATGATATTTTTTACACACGTAGGCCTTAACGTGTGTGTGTGTGTGTGTGTGTCTCTGCATGAGCGTCCCAGAAAAGGCATACCTCAGGGAGTTGTGCTCCAGTTTCATTCCTTTATTAATTCACCCTTCGCTCCTGCTCTGTTTGCCAAGACGGACGGGGTGGAAGAGAGGAAGTGCAAACAGATGGAAGTGAATGAGTTCAGGGGAGAATCAAGATGGGACAGTAAAAAGCCCCTCCCCCCCATTTTCAGCATATTACAGTCTATTTTCATCTGCACAAATCTAAGAGCCCCATAAAAAACTTTCGGCTGTTAATCTCACAACAGACACTGACTTTTTTATATCAGAGATAAGAGCAAAAAAAGAGCCAGCCAGGCAGGTGAGTCAACATCAGGAAATTAGCAGGGGCTTGGGTCAATCCTTGAAATATTCAAAACTGCCCTAAACATTGCATGATGGGTGCTTTTGTATAGTTAACCCATAATCCTTCAAATGTTTTTTAGGATTATGGGTTAGATATGATAAATACTACATGTTATAGGAAAATAATTCTAATTAATTAAAGTGTTTATTTGTACTTTAAGAAATAAGATAGTTAAGTAAGTGAATATTGGTCTGTTATTCATCATAAGTTGGTAAATAATCATTTTCTTGATCTGTTATAGCAGTGCAGTTGGCATTGAATTCAATTTATATGGTATTAAAAAAAGTCTTTAAATGTCTTAAATTAAATTTAGTGAACATTGGCAGTGCTCTGAGAGAAGAAACAATAAAGGTAGTTCCCACCGTTTGATAAAATTGCCCTTGAAATGATTCAAAAAATGCCCCTGAAACATATTCACAAGGGAACCGATATTTTCTACCCTGGTCAACATTCAGTATTTAAAGGTGTTTCCTGTTCTGATAATACTTTAAAGCACCATCTGCTTCACTGTGCTGTATCCAGGTCATGTGAAAATTAAAAGCTTTGGTACACGAGGGGCGATGTTATTGATTATGAGGAGGTGTTGCAATTACTGCTGCCTTGTGAATGGATGAAACGTTCGCCATTGAAAAACTCCTGGAGCCAAAAGACTGAATGTTGGATACATATGTAGATGTATGAAGCAGCAACTGTTATGTAACATAAACACATGCAAGTCTCATAATCAGGTCATTTATGATGTCTGTGATTTTTTAAAGCGCTTGAACTTGGTAGAGCAAAAAGCTTTCTGTCCTGCCTGGGCATCACTGGATGTGTGTGTGTGTTCCATGCTTTTCATTTTGGCACACATGTTGACTGATGAGAGCAGCCACACTGTCTGTGTGAGACACACTCTTTGAGGGAATATACTGCTTGACTAATGTCACTTTTCCATTGTACAGTTCTAGCACAACCCGGCTCCACTCAACTGTTTTTTTTTTTTTGCTTTTCCATTAGTGGAAAATGTACCTGGTACTTTTTATAGTCTAATGGTCCCAGCTCGCCTCGCCTCACCGACACGGCGCAGTTTAGGTTGCATTTCCACAACCTAAAAAGTACCTACTCAACATGGGCGGAGCCATCACTGCGCGGCTGACACAAACGAGTGACTAGCGACTTGTAAAGCAGTTGTTTTCAGTGTCACTGAATCATTAGAATCAAAAATTTAGTTAAACTCCATCTGACCTGGCATGAATTGAGCTGTTTTAGTTGGAAGGTGAAAGCGACTGACGACAAGCTGAGAAGACTTGTATAAAAACATAATTCAGGGCTATAAACGGGAAAGCTGCTTTTTTTTTTTTATATATATAGAAAGAATGATTGAAAAGCATGAAATTGCGTGGCGGAAAGGAAAGGAGGCGAGGCTTTATTGTCAGATGATGTAGGGAATGAACCCGAGTCTATACAATACTTGTCGTGTATATACGTACACATTCTGTTTGCTGGTATCGAGGCTAACCCACACTGTCTCTAATCATAATCATAATCATACATTCAATACAGGCCTTTGTCTCTATAACAAACCTCTTAATGACTCATGCAGTGTTGCCGTGGAGACGAGCATCCCCGCATTGTTGGGCATCATCTCGATGACTTGGACGGACAAACTGACACGTTCACGTTCCGACCAACAAAGACATTACTTTGTGGGGAATATGTCTGTGCTGCGTGGAGATTGAAAAGAAGGCCGAATGACAGCTTTTACAGAAATGAATGCTGTAAATATGTAAAACCCAGACGTTACAGACACCTTCACTTGTAGAGGACATAGGTAAAACGACGCTTTGACCGGATATTTGTATTTATCCATTTAAATTTCACTTGGAGTGTCAAATGTCTTATGTACTGTATATATGTGGTGAGCTGAGGAAAGGATGTGTGCAGATAGAGAGATAATGAAGGAAAATCACATGGTCTTCAGTATTTATAAACCATCATGTCACTCTTTGCTGAAAGCTGCTATTGTCTTCCATCACTGACAAAACAGTCATTTTGTTATTTCACAGATAAGACAAAACATCAACCCGACACTGTCAAGCTGAGAATTTATGCACATTTTAGCTCAAGTGATTTCTTAAGTGTCAAGAGACAGAGGGTTTGATATCTGAAGAAAGTTTTTTTTAAAATGTTATTCTTACTCATATTTCAGTTTTAAATGTTAATACTGTGGCAGTTTTCTGGATTTTGCTGCAATCGAATAATATAGGATCAAATAATTCACAAGCAGTTTGTGAAAATACAGCATTAAAATGGGGGGGATTTCTAATGACACGTGAACATTTAAACAGGGCACTTAGATAAGCAATGTGAAAAGTAATGTCCCATAAATAGTGTTTGTCCACTAACAGCAAATAATGTCCGGCCTGAACATAAAAATGGACGTTTAGTCTTCTGGTTGCCAAAACAAACTCTCCTTTTTCCACCTCGAGATTCTTACCTGCAGTCAGGCTCCTATTGGACAATACCAGCTGTCAATCACACTCCTACACACCATTCTTTCTTATCTATTTGAAAATGACAATTATTAAATTATAAAAATTATACAGTTCTATTCCATCCCTACTTCCTTTCACTTTACAAAGCAGAACACTATGACTCTATTATTTCAACATTCATTGTGGAGGTAATGTCCATTTGGCCGTGACCCGAATTGGGGGTCAAGTACAAAGCTTTTAGAGTTCATAATAATAAGCAACGATCAAATCTAACATGTGCATTTAACTTTATGTCAGCTAATTAAATCCACCTCTCTTTCTCTTCTCTTCTCTGTCTCTCACTTTGCCACTGTGACACGTCTCAAATTCCCATCTCAAATTCCCGTGTTCATTATCTGAAATTGAAAAACCCATGCAGAGTCTTGACGCTGCGTTGACGGCAATTATTTCAAAGTGAAGTGTTTCTACAGTACATGACTTTTTTTTGGTGGCAAATCTGCGTCTGCTCACATTAAAGTGAGGTTGGAGCAGGTGTTTTTTAACAAAATAAAGAGGGAAAAATTGGCAAAGGCAAATGGAAATTGATGCACGTTAAGTCTACTGCTAGATGAATATTATAGGATTTCATAGACAAGGTTATGTAAGCGGAAAAAAGCAGTGGTCAAATGGTGAAAATATCAGTATTTAACAACAGTAACCAACGGGAGGCGATGCTAAACATGTGCCTTCTCTCTTCTCTCTTCTCTCAGGAACTCTATATGAGGACAACGGAAAGAGTCTCGACAACAAACCCACTACCGACCGCTTAACAGAACACAACAGAACACAGGATCATGTTCAGCAGCGCGTGGTACCCATAAGGCCTCGCGCAGGCCCAGTGGGTTGGGTTAGGAGGGATGAATCTGACCAACCACAGGCCGTCCCCCGGGGATATAAGCTCCACCCGCCACTGATCTCCAGGGTGACTGACAACTGGACCGTTGCCTCATACGACGGCATCTGAAACCTCATTGGCCCACAGAGCAGGTAGGAAACAAGTAGATGAGACTGAATTGGTCCAACGCGACGTAAAATAATAAAATAGTGAGTAGGGAGCTTAGCAGGACAAAACTGAATAACAGGACAGTAAATAGAGAAATTCTTTAAATAAACTTGCAAAATTTGCACTTTTCACATTAGAAATAACACAAATAAATGAAAAGAAGTGCAGAGAAGCACTCTTGCCTTTGCAGCAAGAGAACCTGGGTTCACGACTCGGTCAGAACCTGTGTGTGCATGGGTTTTCTCCGGGTTCTCTGGTGCAGATTTGGGGATTAGGCAAAGTGGACACTCTAAACTGACCGTAGGTGCAAGTGTGTGAGTGGATGGTTGTTTGTCTCTATGTGTGTCCCTGTGATGGACTGGCGAACTGTCCAGGGTGTGACACCACCTTTCGCCCCCCTGTCAGCTGGGATTGGCACCAGCGCCCCCCTGTGACCCTCATGTGGAAGATAAAGCAGTAGGAGATGAGTGAGTGAGTGGGTGAGTGAGTGAGCGAGTGCAGAGATTAATTGAAGGCAACACATACAGTTAATCAAATGTTTTGTCATTATGCAAATATGGGCTCCACTGAAAGGATTGCTCAACTGGAAAAATGGATTCAGTCAGCATCAAGTGATAATGATCTGCTGCTGATTTTGCTGGAATAAAGTCGAGTATGTGTGGTGAATACTGAGAGCGAGTCAAGGACGTGGAGAGGTTTCCTGCCTGGTGCAGGAGGTAAAGCTCTACTTAGACTTGTTTTCTGACCTATTTTAGTGTCTGTGGGACAGTTTGAGGAGTTTGTTGGTGAAGCTGGCGCACTGCACATGACATTACATTACAGTACATTACATTTAGCAGACACCTTTATCCAAAGCGACTTACAATAAATGCATTTCAACATTTGGGTACAAACAAGAGCTAGAAGTAAGTGCTTCAAGTAAGCCAAACTATAAAGTGCTAGTCATAAGTGCGATGTACAACTAAGTGCTTTTTTTGTTTTGTTTTTTTGTTGTCGTCGTCGTCTTAGTCGAGGTAGAGTCGATAGAGATGTGTTTTTAGTCGGCGGCGGAAGATGTGGAGGCTTTCTGCTGTCCGGATGTCGATGGGTAGCTCGTTCCACCATTTTGGAGCCAGGACAGCGAACAGTCGATCCTCTCAGTGAGGGGGCAGCAAGCCGGTTTGCCGATGCAGAGCGGAATGGGCGGGCGGGGGTGTAGGTTTTGATCATGTCCTGGATGTAGATGGACCGCATCCATTTGCTGCATTCTGGATGAGTTGCAGAGGTCGTATGGCACATGCAGGGAGACCAGCCCGGAGGGTGTTGCAGTAGTCCAAGCGTGAGATGACAAGAGCCAGGACCAGAACCTTTGGCGCCTTCTGGGTTAGAAGAGGCCGTGAGGGAGAGATGGTCATCAATTGTCCCACCCAGGTTCCTTGCAGTATGAGAAGGGGCTACCACAGAGTTGTCGAGGGTGATGGTCAGATCTGTGGTGGGAGAGCCCTTTCCTGGAAGAAAAAGAAACTCGGTCTTGTCGAAATTGAGTTTCAAGTGATGGTCAGACATCCACTGAGAGATGTCAGTCAGACAAGCAGAGATCCGTTCTGCTACGTGTGTTTCGGACCGGGGAATAGAGAGAATCAGTTGAGTGTTGTCATGTAGCTGTGATAGGAAAAACCATGAGAGTAAATGACAGAACCAAGAGAGTTGGTGTACAGAGAGAAGAGGAGAGGGCCCAGGACAGAACCGTGAGGGACCACAGTAGTTAGAGGACAAGATTCCAACACAGATCCTCTCCAAGTTACTCTGACGAGACACAGGAGGAATCAACCGTGAACAGCGTTGTGTCTGCTTTGCTGACTAAATTGAAAGAATGGTGCGATTTGATTGTCTTAAAAGTCATTCTCATTAGAGTATAATTCACATTTCTGACACAAATGATCACCAGACTCCAGAGCTATTGAGTATTTTAGACCATTTACTAAAAATATTACTGTTTAAATGATTTTTGGTTTTGTTTGTTTTGTATGATCTGACTGTTTCACCTCTGATGTTCATTCTGGGCTTTTTGCACCATCCGATTCATGAGCTTTAACTAAAAGAAAAACTAAATGAACAAATCACGGTTAAAAATGAGGTCTGACAAGTCTAAAATCAAAGTGGAGCGACACAGTCGGCTGAACTACATACTAAGTAAAAGAGTACTTCATTAGAGTGTGTGTGTGACGTCCCCCCTCTTTGTGTTACTTCTCTCCATGCCTTGGAATCCTTCCTTCTTTCTTGCTTTCTGTCTATCTGCTGTTGCCAGGGAAACCAGTCCTACTCATCCCTGAACGGGGATGTTCGCTGACTCAGGAGAAGGAGGATGGTGTAATGTACTGGGGTGGTCCTAACAGAATCACTAGGTGGCATCTTCGACCCATTTAACAAACAGCATCAAGCTGTTTGAGCAGTTTTTGGTTTTGATATCAGTGGAATTACTGACGAAATGACTCACATTCACTGATGTCTTATGATCTCTTATACCTGAATACCTAAAGGTTTAACATTACTGTCTTTCTTTTCTTTATATTTTTATTTTTCCATCACTGTCTAATATCTCTCTAATCTTTCAAATTAAAGGAATACTTCATAGAATGTGTACTGTGCAGACTCCAGAGACAATGATATTTTTAATATATTGGTGGATGGTTGA
Source organism: Solea senegalensis (assembly GCF_019176455.1). Taxonomy (NCBI): domain Eukaryota; kingdom Metazoa; phylum Chordata; class Actinopteri; order Pleuronectiformes; family Soleidae; genus Solea; species Solea senegalensis. The sequence goes on from NC_058034.1 coordinate 17,278,687, forward strand.
AGATTTTTAACCAAGAAATCCTGACAGTATGCGCACCAAAGAAGCAGAGTCTGGTGCGCCTAAAAACGTAGGTCTCGGTTCGCTAGGGCATTGTGGGTAAACACAACCAAAACATCCGCATGTGAGGAATGATAGCGGAGGAAATGGCTTCTCTTATGTGGAGGAAACAGACGTTGCCCTCAGGCGAGGAGTGGAACACGTTAGTCAGAAGGTTTGGTTCGTTTCACTAAAGTGCAAAAGTGTCAAAGCAAACTCGGACCAAGTCTGGCGGACGATTAGGTGAGAAAACAACCTTAGTCCTAACTCTAGCTTTGTATGTAACACATATAGATAGTGTTTTCTTTTCCCCTAAACATTTATACTTTACTGGATTGTGTTCTCGGTAGAATTGTGCAGCAGTTGTTACCTATTGTGTTGAGATCGTGAGACGCAGGACTTTGACACCTGGGAGTCTTTTATGATGATTATATTTGAAGGCACTGTGGTCGGGAAGATCTAGAAAACAGTATATTACAAGACCTGCTATGATTTATGACTGTGACAATGACAGTGACACAGTTCAGGATGGACAGGGTTAGAGATGAAGATATTCGAGGGACAGAAATGAAATAAAATAAGAGAGGCAAGGATGAGTTGGTTTTGTCACGTGCAGAGAGCAGGGATAGTGATTATATTGAACAAGGGATGTTGGAGATGGAGCTGAAGGAGAAGGGGGACATGAGGAACAGTTGGTGTAACAGAAGAGAACACAAAGGAGAGGGCAAGATGGAGGCAGATTGTCCACTGTGGCCACCCCAAAAGGGAGAAGCTGAAAGAAGAAGAAATAACACAATCATATGCTGCCAGCGCATGAACATAACTTTGTTAATGTTTAAAATTCCTCTTGTCACATCAATGACATTGAATATCATGTTAAAAAAAGTAGTTGCTGTTGGGATTGAGTTGTACATTTGTAATTTTGATGAGAAATTGCTGTTTCATCTTTTTTCTGAAGAAGTTAGTTGTTTAAAAGAACCTTTTGTTCACAGTGTTGAATGTGTTTTACTTCAGAGTTGCTAATGTCCTGGCAATTTTCTTCAAATGTCCCTCAAATTAGCTGTTAATGAGAAAAACCTTAAGCAGTTTCCTGCTAATAATGGAAAGAGAGAATGCATTATGACCATAGATTTTATGCAAAAGCATCCCATTGTATTCAAATTGTAATATACATAGTATGCAAAGACAGTGAAAGACCTTTTCTTTTGATCAAATGTTGAATATCTGGAATTGAAACGAAAAAAAACATCTTGTGCTAAAAGTTAAACGTGCCAAGACAAACTTTATTCTCACTGATATCAGTGTTTTCCTCCCAGCCGGGCACAATCAACTGTATCTGCGGGCTATGATATAATTGGCGACAGCGCTGTTTTTTGCTGCCACAAAAATATATATATAAAATATACACAAGCATATACACAACCACCTCATCTCATGGGAAGTATGTTTTTCTCAGCCCCCCCACAGGCACAGTCAGCAACACGGCTGAGCTGGAATTAACACAACACCCTGCATGGTGATATGATGTGATGTTCCCGCACGTGTGTGTGTGTGTGTGCGCGCGTTATTCTGTGTCTACTTTTAAAAAGTAGGACTTTTTCCCCCAATAGTTCCTCCATGGGTGGTATTTAGACCAACAACGCAACAATGCGATTGCGTTTTTGTTGTTCTTAGAAGCGAACTGTAGAGCAACACTGAACAGTTGTACAAATGTGTAGAAGTCACAGTAATTGCAAATTAATCCCGCGGGAGCGAATCTTCTAGCCTGAGCCCAACTGAACCCAGTTAATGGCTTTTGTGAGCAGCTCCTGTGTGAGTCACTCCTGAGGCCACATTACAGGAGCAGCCCAGTGAGAGGAAATAAAAAAAACCCTATCTTAGTCCACTTAGGAAAGCAATTTAGAGTTTTTCCAAGAAAGAAGTAAATGCACTGTGTCTATTTTCACTCAAGCCGTCCCGCGAGAATTTGCAAATCCCTCTATCTGCTGCATACCGTGAAATAATTTGGTGTAATTTATGACGGACGTGCGTGGGTTTTAGAGATGGAAGTACATGTCATGAACGGGCTGGAAGATGCTTCTCTGCGCTCCACAAACACACTCTTTAATATCACGATGAATCACGATTTCACGCTTGATTGTTTGTGACACAGTGTATGTGTCATTTGGACGACACTTGAAACTTGAGATTTACTGATCAGGCTTTGATGACAGGTTCACACAAGTTTGTGTTGGATTGTCTTGTGTCTTTTGCGTTGTTCCACGAAGGTTCAAGATTCCTTTATTTGTCTCACGAGATTGTTCCAGGTACATTGTCGGTGAAATGAAAATTGCAACACGCCCCCTATGGTGCTGAAAGCAAGACATAAGGTTTAATCTAAAATGAAATGAAGATAGAATAAACAGCCAAGTAGATAACCCGCTTAAAGAATCCCAGCCACTGAAACATAATAATACAGTTCACACGTTATTCACACGTTATACAGTATATGTTAGAAAATGGTCGTTAGAGTAACAAATTATGGAGTGAAGATTGTTTTTAGGCATGTCTGACACATTGGAGCCATAGCTTCCTATAACTCCTCTTCAAATGCTGAAACTATAAGAAAACAATGAGCGAGCTTCATCAGCAGTTTACTGTTGCACCTGCTCCTCCACTATTGCCTTGCATGTACAAGCTCGCTGCCTTTGTCTTGAAAAAAACTAAAAAAGAAAACCTCCGCCACTTTATGTGAAAGACGTGGAAAGTACAGAAGAAGAAGAACACACTCCTGTCACAGTGAAACATCGCAGACACATACAGGTGAATATCGACTGGTTTGGTTTACCATAAAGCCCAAATACACACACACAAACACAGTATATACACTGGGGGAACAAATAGTGACGTTCTCTTGTTTTGGTCCACACTAAAGCGTGTGTGTGTATGTGGGTGGGTGTGGCTTCTCCAGTGGACAATAAAGTCTTCTGTCTGTCTGTCTGTCTGTCTGTCTGCCCCTCCCCCCAGCCTTTGGAGCAGAGAATGTTACTGAACTTTACATGATTTGAAACCTAAATTCAAACACTTTTTCAGTGATTCAAATGTGGCAAGGTCATTAGTACCACATTTTCCTGTAGTGCGAAACATGAGAAGACATCATTGTTTATTGCGTTACACACACTTAAAGTCAGTTTAGACTTGAAATACGAAAACCAAAGTGGCAGCAATACAGTATGAATCTGTAAGTTTTCATTTGCAGTGAGTAGGAGCCATTGTTCTCATAGTCTGATTAAAAGTTACATGGCTGTTACTTATTCTTATTGTTGAGTGACGTGACATTAAAGAAACAGATTTAGGGATGTACTGTAGATACCGGCCTCAAAAAAAGCATCTCCTCGCAGTGTAGGAGCATTTATCAGAGCTCATGTATCAGCATTGTTCTGTTTTCAGGGATTACGATAATTAAAACTACTGCTTAAAAAGCATCAACACCATCTGCTGATTGTGTGTCAAGATTTCTGTTCCAGCTGAGAAGCCTGTCGGCTTAGTGCTGTGGAAAGGAAGTGTCTCGTAACCCAATTCATTCAACAAATGAGATATAACATGTTAATCAGTGAGCGGGTGAAGCTCACTAGAGAATATCTTTGTTCATTTAGATCTTATCGACCTACCCAAGCATTTTCAGGAATGGCTGAACTTGAGATGTGTCACCCTGCTATATCATTTCTGGTCCCAGTGTCATCATTGCAGCTCATCGCCAAGTGGAAAGGGAAGTGGGTTTGTAATCAGAGAATCCCTGCCAGGTCAAAAGGCTGAAGTACCCCTGAGCAAAGGTGTCCAACACCCATTGCCCACTGCTCCTAATTCCAGGAAGGTTCCTGGTAGAGGTTAAGTTAAATCCATAGAGGTAGTTTCCTGCAGGGATTAATAAAAGAAACGAAACAAAGATACTCTGCTGTCTGTGAAACAGGGCAATCTCTGTCGCAAGCTGAATGGGGGGTCTCCATCGTGCTGCGAATCAACTTAGGTATTAGGGCCAAACTGAAGAGAAAAAAGTCATTTTTTGAGAATAAAGTCGTAATATTCTTGTAATATTACGACTTTATTCTCATCATATTCTGACTTTAATCTCATCATACTACAACTTTATTCTCAAAGGTTTATGACTTTATTCTCAAAAGTTTATGACTTTATTCTCAAAAGTTTATGACTTTATTCTCAAAAGTTTATGACTTTATTCTCAAAGGTTTATGACTTTATTCTCATAAAATGATGACTTTATTCTCATAAAATTACGATTTTATCCTCAAAAGATTACGACTTTATTCTACAAAGATTACGACTTTATTCTCATAACATTATGACTTTATTCTCATAATATTAAAACTTTATTCTCATAAAATTACGACTTTATTCTCATAAGATTATGACTTTATTTTCGAAATTTTGAGACTTTATTCTTGAATGAAGTTTAAACCATCAACAGTGGATTTTGTCATTTACCTGTTCTCTCATCTCATATTTTTTATACTTTTATTTGAATATTATCCAACATATTGGACAGCGATGACATAATATTGAAGTCCACTACATTCTTAAAGACATTTAAGAAAAATTATTGGTTTATTTTTCCTTCTTCCACATAAAATATAGAGGAAAATGAAATTTTCCATTACATCAACGATCAAGAAATAATCAATTTGTTTTCTTTCCATTCTCATCTCTTAATTTGCCCCTCTGCTGTCTTTTCTTCCTCACCTTAGGTATACTCTCTTTCTTAGTGATGACAGGAGTGGTTGCCATGGCAACAGAGAGCAGACACTAAAGTGAGAGAGAGAGAGGGAGAGAGAAACAAAAAGGCAGGATAAGCGAGAGGAAGAGGGAGGGTAAAGTTTAAGGTTTAAAGCGACACTTCGTCTGTCTTTGCCTCGCAGCATCCCTCTTCCTGTAAACATCTGTGTTTTCTCTTTTCTTCACACTGATTGATTTCCTCGAGTTTCTCCAGGAGGTTTGCATCTGTTCCTTCTATCAATCCTCCGGCTTTATACCTAATCCCCCCCATCTATCCCTCAGTTTCCTGGAGTTAAGGGCCAATTATACCTTCAGGGTCTGAGAAACGCAGTTTACAACTGCACGTTCCCCGTGTGCGTTATATACAGCAATACGCCTGTTATAAACATTGAAGAGAGGGGAGGGGAGAGGAAAAACCCAGCTTGTTAGTTGCATTATTTACTTGTTGGGCCGATTTAAAGCAAGGAACCACACACACACACACACACACACAGTGTATGTCGACCGGGAGTCCACTGTCCTCTCCTCGTTACGTGGTTTCCACTCTGCAATTTAAAGTTTTTCTAAAGCAAAAAAAAACAACAAATAACTGCAAAACTAAAATAACCAACGAAGATGGAGATTTCGGATTCAGTGCACATTCAGAGATTCACACTGCTGAAATGGAAACGATAAAATGTTTATGTCTTGTGCACTGGATGCAGAGAGAGAGAGAGAGAGAGGCTGTTTTAATCTCATTCATATATTCATCAGCAGGCAGAAATGCTGACGCAAGTAAGGAGAGGAGGCAAAGAAGTGAGAGGCAAAATGTGTGAGGTACAGTGTGAGAAGGAGGAGGAGACAGAAATCCAGACATATATCGAGTCACCCAGAGTTCTAATGGTAAAATTTAATTTATGCGGTATATGTTCAAGGGACAGGAAAGTTTAAATAGTAAGTGATAAGAAAAACGACAGAACCCTGGCAAATAAGACGAACATGATGATAATAATAATAATAACAACGATAATAATAATAATAATAATAATAATAATAATAGTAGTATCTTTCATTCAAGGATTGCAGCTCAAAGTGCTTCACAATAAAAAGAAAGTGAAATTTAAAAAGCAAGTACAACAGCAAAACATAAAGAGGAGCTAGTTAAAAGCTAGAGTAAAAAGATTTTAAAAGAGTTTTAAAGGTGACATAGAATGCTTGTATCACACTTATATGTTAGTTATGGAGGTCTACTTACATATATGAACTTGTTTTCATGATTAAAAACCTCCTAATCGCTGCAAACGAGCCGATCAAAATATCTCCTCACTGACGCACTCGGCAGCCGTGCTGCTTCAGACCAAAACCACACCCCCAGAATGTGGACTGTGTTGTGATTGGTCAGCCAACGAAAGCTTTCCCACTGTCCTGTGATTGGCCAGGTACCTGGAAGTGACGTAATAGATAGGCCAGCTCTCAGATACACAGCTCCCCCTCTGGCACGGTGGATGCTCTGCATCTCAGCAGCTACAACAAGAGTAGTTCTTCTTCTTCTGCTGTTGAATGTACGCAACCGGATGTGCCCGGACTAGTGCCCGCACCAGGAGGCGCTACGGTGGTGAGAGGAGTGGTGAGGATTTACAACCCTATTTTCTCAGCAGTGGCTGAACTGTTTGTTCTGAAACTTTAGGGTTTCATAAACGAGGTAATGACGCAGATACACACACACACAAACGCAGCGTTAATTGGAGCTTCCGGTCTATGTGGGCTTTAAGTCTTCTTTTAAAAATATCCCTGATATCTGAGGGAGGGTGTGTTCCAAAGTTCACGGGGGAGTTTGATGAACATCACTGAGCAGACAGAGAGGGAGATAAATATACGGACGACACAATTCATTTATATATTACCCATAATCCATCACGAGAATGACTACTGTACTCTGTACTGAGCAGAGTGGGTGCGATTGGGCAGGTAATCAGGTGTTACATACATGTAAAACACACACACACACACACACTGGTTTCTATGACTTTAGAGTTTTCTGGACATTTAATTAAGTTATAGGAGTGTGTGTTCACATGCTGCTTTTTTTTTAGTTATTATCATTATTATTATTATTATCTTATGAGTGAAACATGTGTTAAACATGTGGATACTGTGCGGTTCATCATTTATCATTGTAAAGGTCAAGTTTTTGCCATTTAATTTGCAGGATTTGAATTGAAATAGTTTTGGTTTAACTTATATAATATTAGGTCCGAAATCAAAATGGTCGACTCGAGTAAGTAACTGTAAGAAAGTCGTACATACTGATTATCCAATTGATTAAAACAGGTTGTTAATGCTGTGACATAGCAACATATTTTGACTGATTGAAGCGAAATTTAAGTCACTTTACTTGCTGTAGATACCAACTCTAGTATAAATACAATTTAACCCACAAAACAAGTTCTCATTTTTACATTTAATGTTTCTTCATTGATGCTTTTCTGTAACGTGGCACACATCTTTCATCGTCTGGTTTGATACAAAAATAGTGTTTTCTCCTCAGAAGAGACTGTCACAGCTCAACGCCGCAGCTTCCATTATTTTTAATCACCCTAAATACAAGAACCATGTTGTCACACTTTACTTCACTCTAGTTACCTAGCAACACCCATTCACAAAATGTCATATAAGGCATAATGCAGAATATGGAGGCTGAACATACTCGCAGACTCACGCAGAGCGAGGCACAGGAACATGGCATATGAAGAGGAGGTGGCTTTTTTTTTTTTTTTCCAGAAAAATGGAAGACATCGCAGATGTTGAGGTTATATATACCAGGTTTGTATCTATAGAGATTTTGCGATCACACTTTACTCACGTTCTCATTCTGCCGTCACAACCACGTTTTGGGGTAAAGTTTCTGCAGGAACACATCAGGAATATCAAACATCTGACCTTCTGCGTGGACGACACCTGCTCTACCCACCGCTGCCTCAGTAAGGTCATGTAATACAAAAAAAACAAAAACATGTCCCACCAACACATCCTGGTTCCTGTCAGCCTACGTCCCTGCAATAATCAACACGTCAATTGATTCGAGTCACTAATGTAGACCCGCGTTTACATCCCACTCTGTTCACAGTGCACCAGCTCCTACCTGCCAAGTAATCCCAGGTAATTCCCGTCTCCCCCGGTCGTGTCTGTCCGTCATCAGCCCGCTCATCTCGCCGCTCTGGCAGCCAACTAACCAGCCAGCCAGTTACTCATCTCAGTGGGAGCAGACTAAAACTCGGTTTGCTCCCACACCTCATACTGAACACATCATAAGACTTACAATATAGACAGTAATGGGCACTGTGCACAAGACAGCTTTACAACTTACAGGGAGGAAAAAAAGAAATGCACAGCTATTCGTGAAACTGCGTTTCCATAGCAACCATGGACATTTCATATCATTGGCAGGAAGACGAGTGCGGGACAACGATGCTCTCCGTTCTGCTCTGCTCTCGTCTTCTCCGTAGTCCGACTCTGATCAGTTATTGTCGTATTCTTGGATCGTTATTGCTTTGCACTTGAAGAATCAGATTAAAGGGACACGTTTCAAGTAAACCACTCGTCCTGTATGCAAGCGCCTCACATGTGAACAGGCATCTTTAAATGAAGCAAACAAACATCCGGTGACCTTTGCACGAGGCAAAGATACATGTCTTGTTTTGCTTTTGAAGCTAAGGGGAGTGTGTGTGTTTGTGTGTGTGTGTGTGTGTGTGGTGGGGGGGTGGGGGGAGAGTTGAGTTGAGTGTCTCAATGAATCACATTATGATCTCATTTCACTTTTTCATGAATGTATGAATTATAGAAAATATATAGGGTTCTGTTCACCTACATACATCATCCTAGTGTTCATATGTGAACATTGTATAGTGTGAATACATATTGATACCTTGCTACTGGACACTGGTGTGCTCTTCTGTTTGTGCGCTCTGATTTGATTTGCAGTGTTTTTTTGTCTTATTTCACCCCAACCTGTCGAGGCAGATTCTGCACATCTCCAACTCTGGTTTTGCTTCTCTCCATAATATTGTAAGGTTTCTGTTACTATTTATAGATTATCTACTGTATGTTTGAAATTTGATTTGATTTGATACTCCAGAGAATGATTACACATCAGGATCATTTCGGAGAGGTAAGATTTGGGAGCTATGCACCATCTTCACTTTTTTGAAAGCAGGTGAAGTTGCCTAAAATACTGCTGGTTATGAATAATAGTAATAATGATATTAATAATGGAATTTAATTGTTTTATTTGTATTTGATTTACAGTTTAAGCTATTTAATGAATGTCTCTATGGAAACAGATACCTACCTCTGAGAGATCCATCCAATGTCTGGAACCAGGAAGTGTCAGATCTGTCTTTGCAACTAATAAGTGGAATTAATTATCATATTTGTTAATGTTTGACAATATAGCCTTGGTTTTTATGGGGGATCAAATATTTGCGGCACTGCTTTATCGTGTCGGTCATTAATTAATTATGTTTTATACACGTGGACATTAAGCAGCAAAGTATGTAGTTTATATTTATTTGAGAAGCAGCAGTCTGTTCTAAACAGACAGGACATGAAGTGCAGTAAAGCTCTGCTCTCATTGATTTTAAATCACTTGTAAAGCCCGGCCTCGGGAGACTCGCTGCTTTTATGAAAGGGTGGTAATGTAATACACCTCTGTAATCAAACACATCAAATGCATGAGTGCGGAGCTCTGTGTAAGGAAACTACTCTATTGGATGGCATGTGTTTTCAGATCCCATTACATCGTAATGACACGACGCCTTTGGAAACTTTAATCATTTACCTTTTTAAAAAGAAGACCACTTTATTGTCGGACATCTTGATGTGAAAACAAAACTTTTTCTCCATACTTTTGCTAAAAAGCCCAAGGCCGTCTAAATTTGGCTAGTGCTGTTGCTAAGCAACAAATGAAATCCCAGATGTTCAACAAGCTGTTCCTGAAAGTGAAAAAAACCCCCAAACAAAGCTTTTAAGTTCCTTAGGGTAAAGAAGATGCTGATGAAGACAATGATGATGAGGGGAAAGAGTGATTGTTGGCCATGCTTCCATGCGTTCTCACAGACTCTTGTTAAACTCGGTTAATCTTGGAGATTCCCAGTCCTCCCTCATCTTAGATTAACTGGACCTTGGGTTGACTGCTGCCAACTGGCACAGATGGTGCAGTGGCTACAATGTCAGTTTGTAAGAGATGAGATAAGCTCAGTGGAAGAAGAAGAAGAAGAAGAAGTAGAGCTGAAGGTTGACTGTGACATTTTGTGAAGGGGTCAGTTTAAGCCGGTAAAATGAGCACTGCAGCTTCATAATTGGTACAACAAAAGGTTGTTTGTCTCTATATGTCCCTGTGATCTGTTCATCTGTACCCGGCCTATCGCCCTGTGTCAGCTGAGATTGGCACTGCACCCCCCACGACCCTCATGTGGAGGATAAAGTGGTAGAAAATGGATGGATGGATGGATGGATGAATATCCTTCCATATCCTATTTATCCCAATGAAAATCTGTCTGTCTGTCATCCAATCAACTTCAAACTTGTGTGGTGTGTGTGTTTCTGTGTGTTTTCAGGGCGCAGGACGTGTAAGTGTAACATGACAGTGACTGTGTTACATTTGAGCGTCTATAAATAGAGTCCATTACCCTAATGGCATCAATTCGTGTAACAGTGCCACACATCGACAGGCACTGGACATTCTTTTAAAAAAAATGATTACAAGTCAATCTAATTGTTATTCCGTTGCTGTCACAACCTCTGGTCTACGCCTGCCAGTACTTCTCCTATAGTATAATTTATTATCTGTTTGGATGTAAATTGCCCTTTTGGAAAGCAGCTGTTTATCTTAGCATCAAATGAAGATAGATAATTGGGAGGGAGAAGTGTGGAAAGCACATGAAAGATCCTGTCGCGATGTGAGACCCATGATCGTTTTCATTCCATTATTTCTTTATAGTTTGACCTTTGTTTAAGGAGGTCTGTTGTGCATAAATGCTCTGCTTTCCAGGGATGTATTGCTCTGCGCTCACACATGTTTATATCTGGACGCTTTCTGGTGATGTGGCAGTGTGATGTGTTGGCCTCCGAGTGGCTTCACTGGATCAGTTGTTGTAGGTTAAGTGTTGTCCTCCAGGGCTCGTAAGCAGCAACCACTTTGACCTTCTCAACACAAATTTATTCCAATGTTTCTGCCTGACATCCCTAAGAACTAAATCCATAGTAAATGATTGTGTACCTCACAAGTGTTGCCCACTGCCAATGATCTGCAGGAAACAGAGTGGCCTTTAGGTCCCAGGGCAGAAAAGTCACCAGGATGTCCGAGTTTGTTTCGCTCTTCATCAGCCATATTTTTAATAATACAATGACTCAAACATTCCCAGTTTTCGTGGTGTGAGCTATTTGTTTATCCGTGCAGCTGATAGCGTTCTTGTTCACTCTCACTGCTCCAGTAGCATCATTATTTGCTGCATCAGGCAGCTGCTTTCAGAGACAAGGTCCAAAAAACCACAACACACCACCTGCTCGCCACCAAACGGCAGCAAATGAACCAAAATGGATGGAGACTCGCTGCTGAACATAGTGGACACTGCTCGAGAGTCAGATATATCCCTCCGGATTTGGTGGGGACCAAATATTGAGCTAAATAAAACAGCGAATGTCCGAAGGGTGGCCATAAACGCAACATGAGTGCCAACGACTCTCTGCAGCTGGTTGTTTAAATAAGCAACAAAGGTGATGATTGTGTAAACGTTCAGTTTACATTCTGCCACATCGGCGTGAAGCTCTGAGCTGAGGCGATAACCCAGTGCAGATAAGTGCAGCTGTTGCTTCACAGTTAAGACGGAACAAACATGTCTGTTAAGTTGATCTATTGACTCATCACAGATTGATTTTGTAAAGGAAACCAGGGGAATTTAATTGGCCCCATGCTGCCTGTGGGTGACCTGCCACTCAGTGGGCTACTGAGTCTGAGAAGCACTTAGCCACTGTTATGCTCTGAGCTCATACTGAGGCTGGACTCACAATTATGTTGCTTTAAAGTTTGACTTTGGGCGTGTATGACATTTGGTGCTGGAGGCTGCCGTCAGAAGTTCGGAGAGCAGTTTCTTCAAAGTTGCTGATGCGTCGCTAAATTTTCACAAAGTATAATGGCGTGTTCCTTTTCCATCAGAGGTCAGAGGTGATGTCACCTGGCAAAAAAGTGAATCTTCTGTTATTATTATTTAGCCAGGAAGCTATGATACAGGTTAAATTAACTCTCATATATAAGAGGATAACCAAAGAGTAACATGAACACCACCATTTTCCCTAAATGCTCTACTAAATAAAATAAACAAGGGTTGCATTTTTTGGCAGAGCTGGTTTTTACAGCTGCCGAGATTTGCATCCTCCACTTTATTTAGCCAAGAAGCACATGTGAAATGAACTCTCATATGCAAGAGGATATCCAAATATAACATGAGCACCACCATTTTCTCCCAAATGATTTACAAAATAATATAAACAGGGGGTGCATTTTTCAGTGGAGGTGGTTTTACAGCTGCCAAGATGTGCATCCCTCATTTTATTTAGCCAGGAAGCGTATGACACATGTGAAATCAACTCTCATATATAAGAGAATATCCAAATATAACATTTTATCCCAATTGCTCTACAAAATAAAATAAATAGGTGGTGCATTTTTCGACAGAGCTGGTTTTACAGCTGCCGGTATTGATATCTCCCATTTTGTTTAGCCAGGAAGCTGTTACACATGTGAAATATATTGAATAGCTATTAGGGGGGAACTCCACAGATAGTGTCCTGGTATTGTCCAGTAGGTTTTATGGTTGCAGGTAACATTTGCAAATCTTCAACATGGCATCACACACACATGTGAAGGCTTCAAAACAGGAGTTCTATGGGTGACATCATGACCGGTTGTATGTCAGTAACTCAAACACACAGAGTCCACTTCAAAAAACCCTTTAAGGCTCAAGTATCATTGATGGTCATCACAAATAAAAGGTCTCCTCTGCTACCACAACACTGCAGTCATAACTGTCATGACTTTTCATCTATCCATATCACTTGAGTTGGACTCAATCACAACAGACAGTGGACAACCAGTGTCTCTCAAATACACAAACACAGAGGTTTGCACAGATGTTGTTCTTTGCACAGCCTAAACAAAGCAACTTTATCCCTAACTTTAACCATAACCAATTAATATCTAACCCTAAATTTAACTTAACCACCAGAGCCGGCTCTAGGCATGGGCCCTATTGGCGGTCGCCATCTACTGGAGAGGCACCGGACAACCACAAACTAACATATAGTATATACATACATATAGTTAAGACAGAAATAGAGTGTGAATGGAAGTTCAGGTGTGTCAAATTTAAATAATCTGTAATGTAATAGTATTTTGTTTACTTAACCATTTACTATATTTATTTATTTTATTACCATTTACTGTTATTTATTACTATGTAAACTATCTATCATCTTAGTCCATACTTCTACTGCACTATATACAGTACTACTACAAACACGATACTATATAGTGTTTTATGACTTGTTTATTGGACGAAGGGGACACTCTTCCACCTAGGAAGAAACTTTGGATTTGTGACTATAAAATTTGCTTAATATAATCAAATAAATGAATAAATTAATCAAAATAGAATTGCACACTGACGCTTATAGTACACGAAAGCGGGCACACGCGCACACCACCGCTCTCTCTCTCTCTCTCTCTCTCTCTCTCTCTGTGTGTCTCTCTCTCTGTACGGAGGGACAGATGGGAGGAGACGCTCCTGCTGAATGTTCTTCCTGCAGTGGGTTTCTCGGTAACGGAGAGGAAAGGAAGAAGGACACCGAGCATCTCTGTCGGTTAACGGATCCGCTTCCCCGGTACAGTCACGTCACTCTCCCCCCGCTGTGAGATCCTGTATCTGGGATTTTTTTATTAGCGCATCTTTGTAACGAAACCAACTGCCAGCCGTGCGCGTGCATGCGTGTGTGCGTGTAACCCACTTGGATTTAAACCTCACTGAGTGATCGTGGAATGACTCACTACTCCTCTACTACCGCGGCGGTGAACGCGCTCTCGCCCTGCGCGTCGTGGACCAGCAGTGGGGACTGATGAGGATGCGGCTGGGCGCGCGGCGGGCACCTGTGCTGCTCTCCTCACATCACCACCACCGGTAGATCCTGAGATCCTGTCCGGTGCTGCGGCGTCCACAGGGGAAACACCAGTCATTATTTATTTATTTATTTATTATTTATATATTTATTTATCATTATTATTGATTTAATACCCGGATCCGCGCCACCAGCAGCCTGACAGATGGATAACTACTCGACTTTACAACGTAAGGCAACACGTACAGACCTGCTGCAGTATTTGTCATCCAGGCTGTTAATGATGGGCATCCCCTCATGAACACTCATTGATATGGACACTGTGAGAACCCCATGTGACCTTAATGTACACACACACACACACACACATATACATACATGTTAAATACACAGTGTCCAGCACATTGAATGTGCTGCAGCAATCCCATCATGTCCTCACGTTCTGTCTTTGTCACATGTTTAAATGCACCCCTGTAGTGTGTCCATCACTGCTATGTGTCTGCAATATTCACATTTCATACAATTTATCCTTTCATGAATACACAACCTCATCCTCAGGCCCCTTTCCCCTGCTTTGTGATGAGCTAATGAAACAGCCATGACTGCAGGAAAACTGTGTGTGTGTGTGTGTGTGTGTGCTTGATATATGATGCAGCGTCATTCATATACATCCCCCCTTGACATGTAGCCCCCAGCATTTCCACCATGATAGCTTCATAGCTTACATATTATCACACACACACACCTACTGTATTGCAGCTTGGAGCAGTGTAGTTATGAGTCTATATCTTGGTCATTATTTAACTGTATCAGTGCTTGTTTCAGGCTTGTAAAGACAAAGGCTTGTTAACCGTGTGCAGCTAAATGCTTTATTGCAGCTTGTTATATGGGCCCCATCTGGTTGACGTGTTCCATTTTTTCTGGATCATAATTTTTGTTCCATAATTGCATGTCTGGTGTGCTCTCACTGACCAAGTCTTCAGGCTGTGTCTCCCTGACCTGCACCAGAGCAACATGCACATGGAGGGAAGAAGAAGAAGGGAAGCTGCTGCTGCATCTTCTTCTTCTTCTTCTTCTTCTAATCAAAGGGAATATTTAATTACAATTTTCAATACAACACATTTCAAAGCATCTCAGCACAGCGTTGCTCTTAAGATGTGTTCTATTTATACATTTCCTTTCAGCAGGGCTCTGCAGTCGTCGCAAAATAGGCTTATTTAGTGTGATTTTGTGCAAACAGGCCATTATGTGTGTGTTTCTCTGGCCACACAGAGGGAACAGAGAAGCAGGCTCGTGCAGAATATTTAATTATAGACCAGTCTCATTTTCCAAAATGACTCTGCCGTCTCTTTTTTATGTGCATTTAATGTGTGCTGTTATCATTCTTAGGGCTTTTATGCCATGGCAGAGGCAAACTCAGCTTCTGGACTCTGAGGAGACTGATGAGACTGTGATTTACACCCAAGTTATGTTTAATTACTTGGTGGAAATATGTTCCAAAGGTGGTTGGCAACTAAACTGAGACCTTTTACTGAATTCCTGTCTGACCTAGAGTAGTTTTGCTCTACTTGTGTATTTCTATTTTACGCTGCAGTACTTTATTCTATCTTTCCATCCGTCCATCCATCCATGCAATATCTACTTTGGGACCAATCCCAAGTGAGAGGCAGGCTACAGTCTTGACAGGGCGACAGTCTTCTCATAGGACTACTTCATCCCAGTGGTATAGTTATTTTGGCTCATTATTTATCATACAAAACATACTATGAGCATCTAAACTAGAATGCAGGGTCTAGTAAATAAAACATTTAATAATGAAAGTGTATAATCCCATAATCTTAAATGGAAAACACAGTGTAGGGATATTTCAACATGGTTCCAGCAGAATGACTGTACCGTACATATGTAAAAGACAGAATTTGGCCTCACTGTAGCGACTAATTCTTATACTGTAGTGACTAAGTCTTATGCTGTGGCGAATAAGTCTTATGCGACTAATTCTTATACTGTGGCGACGAAGTCTTATACTGTGGCGACTAAGTCTTATAATGTAGTGACTAAGTCTAATACTGTGGCGACTAAGTCTTACACTGTGGCGACTAAGTCTTATAATGTAGTGACTAAGTCTAATACTGTGGCAACTTCTTATACTGAGTAACTCTACTGTCTTATACGACTAAGTCTTATACTCTAAGTCTTATGCAACTAAGTCTTATACTGTCTTATACACTGTAAGTCTTATACTGTAGTGACTAAATGCTGTCTTATACTGTAGTGACTATTCTAAGTCTTATGCAACTAAGTCTTATACTATGGCGACAAAGTCTTATACTGAGGCGACTAAGTCTTATACTGTGGTGACTAAGTCTTGTACTGTGGCGACTAAGTCATACTGTGGCGACTAAGTCTTATGCAACTAAGTCTTGCAATGTGGTGACTAAGTCTTATACTGTGGCGACTAAGTCTTAGACTGCAGCAACTAAGTCTTATACTGTGCATGACCCCGGGGTCGGTGTCAGCCTCAGGCACATTACAAAATTAAATACTCAAACCCCTAGTGGTTGTGGGGGAAACTCACAAATAAAAATATAGGAGACATATGGCTCCTGCACTCACTAAGTGAAGTTTTCCCACTACATTGCAATAGATAGATTTAAACACACAGTAGACTAAAAACACAGTAAAACAGACTAATCAGCTCCACATGGACAATCTACGGATATATCCTACAGCATCATGTTTTGCAAAGTGGTACTTTTGATATATTTTAGTGCACATAAAATGCAATTTTAAAGTGCAATTTGCACTCAAATTAGTTTGGTTCATTCATTACGTCATATTCATAAACATAATATTATGTCTAATTTTACAGCAAATACACAAAATCTGTCTTCTCAAATACAACCATCAGTACTGCATTAAATAGTGAGCTGAGAGGTTGGATTGCTGCTTAAATGAAACAATATTAGGCTGCAGGACAACGTGGTCGTGAATTTTCAATATTTTACCACACTTTTACACAAGACATGTAAGAGATGCATACATATACTCATTCATATACCATTTTAGTCACACGTCAGTTTAAATTAAGCTTCAGATCTTGCAACACGAGAAATGCATTAACGTTTCCTCTCCTCAAAGAAACACACTTGCATGCAGCTCGAAGAGGAAGGGTTGACTCAGGCTCCAGCACAGCTCTGACAGGACACCGCTGCCGCTGCTTCTGCTGCTGCTGCTGCTGCTGGTCGTGCTGGTGTTGATGCTGCCGGTTGCCTAGTGACTGTATCCATGGAACTGGCTCCCATCGTCATGGTGATGGGCCAAGGGAAAGAGACCCAGTGAGAGAAAAGAAGGGCAGAGATACCAGTACATCTGCAGTGTGGTTACGACGAGGAGACTGAATCGTGATATTGAAGACGGATCACAGTTGCTGTGATCGTCGTGTTTCGGCCCTGTGAGCCGTAGTGCGTTGAATAACTTGTGCTTTTTGAACACTGATATCTTCTGTTTCTAGGGAATTGTCACTCATTTAAGAGTTTTTATGGATGAAAAGATGAACCAGGTGAACCAATCACCCTGTCATTTCTTAATTAGGTTATGATGAGATGTGGATTTCAGTGATCTTTTGGATCATGTGTGATTTTAAGTGGCAAATATATGTAACAGAGCTCTTTTACGGAGGCAGAGGGAAGAGTAGAGGAGGGAGGAAAATGATCCTGTTTGTCACGGCATGTTCTGTTCTGTTGTTTCCACACACACACACACACAACCATCCACACTTGTCTCTCACGGGATAAATTTATCTTATTTGCTCATTCAACTGTCTTAATGCGATTTTTTTCTTTTTTCTTTTCTTTTTTTAATGATTCCTTCACTGCGAGTACAAATCCTCACGGGAGCATCTGTTGTGTCCCTTCCCCAGCATTCGGTGACAATGTTGCCATGGTTGCATCATGCACATTGTTCTCTCAAGGGTGACATAAATGTTTTTTGGCTCGACTCACAGATTTGGGGACTCATGCGGAACAGGGAAATGACATTGGGTTGAAAATGTGAAACTTTTACTTTTACATGTTCGCAGGGATAGTTTTTGCCTTTTGAGGGTGAAGTATGTGTTACTTGTATGGGAAGAAGTCTTAACCCTTTAACACCGAACGTATCGACAAAGCGCACTTTGCATCACCGTAATTACGCTACGGTTTGTGCCATTGGAAAAATTCCAACGGTTTCTGAAAGCTGAGAAGTTGCACGTCAAAGTCAACGTGTGGTTGTTATGGTAATTTCACTCGCGCTGTTGCAGGAAGGCGGAGAATCAGCGTCTTTGTCGTCAGAGAGGAGAGAGTTGGAAACACACCTGTACATAGTTTCCCTTTTATGGCCTGTTTTTGGACATTGAGAATACACAAAAGTCACATAACAAATGTTATTTGAAATATATTTTATACTGTTGAAATTTCAGATTTCACACGCAAAATCTGGTGTTACGGATTTGTGTTACAATGTATTTTCGAAATAAAACTTTTTGTTTTTCTTCATTTTAAATCATTAAAACAGTGTTTTAACACGCTGCCAAAGATTGAAAGTTATTCTGGAAAAATTGGCACATTTTTGGCCCTTTTATTGTTAAAATAAGCAAAAATTAGTTAATATTGTAATGGTTCTGTTGTTATTATTCTTGCAGAATGAACATATTTGTTTGTTGGTCAAAATAAAAATCTCTGAAGGGCCAGCTGGGCATTTTCTACTGATTTATTTATGACAACATAGATTAAGTGATCAGTCAAGGTGATGATCGAGGAAGTAATGCTGTTCGCACCTCCACCTTATTTTTTCTTGTTGTTGTCAGTTCAAGCGACATTGATTTGAAGGAAAGGAGAATCCATCCATGAATCAATATTGACTTTTCGATTTGTTACATATTAACCTGTCTGTATAGGACTGAGTTGTTTTGTTTTGAATGCTGGGATAATCTATTGCACTAACTTCCATTGTTTTCAGAAAATGACAAATGTCTACCCTGACGTGCAGAACAGCCTGTTGCAGCAGTGATGTATGATTCCTCTGGCTTTAGGATGCACAGCTGTGGCTCACCAGGCAGCGTCTTTCTTAAGATATAGTCATGTTGTGGAGCCTCTGGTATTCTTCTGTCTTACAAAAAAAAAAGGACCCATCTTCATCTATTTTGACAGCAACATGAGAGAGGAGGATGTATGTGTGTTACACTAACCAGGGCCAAGTCAAGTCAGGATTTCATGGCTGTGGCTGAGACGCGTTTAGATCGTGTTCTGAGGCCATCGAGTGTATTTTACATTACTGTATGATGTCGTTTTTACACGTGTGCTGACCAGTTGACAGTTTAGGGACTTGGGGACCACGGGGACCCTGATTAGCTGTTGTAGAAACTGGCAGCAAGGTGTTTCACACTGAACCGTAAACTCAGTGAGGATGTTGTGCATAGTTGAGTCTTTCACACTTGTCCAGGGTGTCACATGGTGTGACCTTGTGTGTTTCATGCTTGTGTGTGTGTCATAGTCGCCTCTGAGTTGTCTCCACCTTTCCTCCTCCTCCTATTTAAATCCATGAGCATATTTGTATGGACCTTGTGTTTATAAATGCATAAATTCTACTCAGGACACGCCCACTGTTCCATAGACCCCAAAACAGGAAAAAAAGTACTCTTTTGTTCAAACGTTGGGGCAGTGTTTTACTCACACCTTTGGAAAACGCACTTTCTCCACACTATTTATCGTAGTTTTCATGGGCCGTGACTCAACGATCAGCTGTGAAGTAAAAGCTTTGTTAACACTTTCACCGTCACCTCGTTAATGGTCTAATGATACAAATGTCTGCCCTAACTTTTCACCGCTGTTTTCGCTCATTCGTAGCACTTTGTGGAACTGATATAAAATAACTGCACAGCAGAGAATCAACTTGCTGTTCACGTGATTCATGTTTTCATGTGCGTTCAATTGGACACAGATTATTTCTGATATGGAGCTGAAAGTCTCGTCTGGATGCAGATCATCTTTTTTTAATGAAAATGCTGTTTTTATCTGAAAAGGCTGAATAGTTTAAAATAGACTACGTAAAAAAAGTCAACGATTAAATCATTGTATCATCTTACGTAAAGTTACTTCAACAAAGCACAGCAACTCGCAGTACATGTACTAGTACATGTTGTACTGTTCCTATACGTCCAGCTCGTTAAATTCACAATTTGACTCCAGTTGCCGGTAGTTGCGGCACGTCTGCAGTTAATTTCAAAAATGACACACGGCATGGGACACGGTTCCTCCTCTTCACTCATAAATCATCCGCCCCAGGTCTACGTGCGCAGAATGTACGCAGAGGTACGCGACTTAATTTTGATCAATGGTATTTGACTTATTCGATTTCTTAACGTCTCCATGTCTTCTCGTACAACAGATGGCCCTTTGTGCATCGCCTCTAAATTAAAAGAAAGCTGTCTAAGTGATTCTAACAAATATTCTAAAGAACAATGAGATGATGCATTTCACTAAACCCTGTGACATGTATAAGTCACATCACAGGCGTTTTGGATTTTCAGTGGAATTTCAGTGGATTACTTTTAGATTTCATGAATTTTTGGGAGTTTTGTTCCACAACAATGACAATGACAAAGATGAAAACAAACCAAAATAAAATGAATCCCTTTATTCATTTACAAAGTGGGACTAATGCAATATTACTGGCTTTTTCTGTAAAGTTTCTACTAAGGGAATGTAAAGTGTGACGGTCTCCCAGGGAAGAGGGAGAAAGGAGGGTCTCTCTCTCTCTCTGTGCATCCTGTGCCGGAGAGTCCACGTGTCGCTGTGGGCGACCCAGTCTCCTCTTAATGGGGACAAAGGCACAGGCGTCCTCAGGCCCGAGCACTCCATTAATCCTGAGTACACTTGGATGTTTGAATGCGAGGGAGACAAAGAGAGATCGTAGGGTCTCTGTTTAAGCCTCTAAAATACTCTCGTCCCTTTTTAGTCTTGCAGTATTCAACGTTTAAGTCATCTGAATCGCCCGACTCGCAGCGTCTTTTATAACACGACTTACATTTATGAAAGTATACAAAGAGGGAAAAGGCAGAAAACATAACACGTGTCTTAGAAATGTGAGTGAGGTAGAAATGTCTGTTTTCTGAAGTCATTTTAAATCTTTTTCTAGTTAATGGTTACCTGTCCAGGGTAGTTAGCACTCTTGCCTTTGCAGCAAGAAGTGACCCGCTCAACAAGGGCCTTTCTTCATGGAGTTTGCATGTTCTTCCCGTATGTGCATGGGTTTTCTCCAGGTTTTCTGGTTTCCTCCCACAGTCCAAAAACATGCAATATGGGGGATTAGGCACATTAGACACTCAAAATTGACCATAGGTGTGAGAGTGTATGGTTGTTTGTCTTTATGTGTCCCTGTGATGGACTGGCAGACTGCTACCCAGCTACCCGTCTCAGTTCAGCTGTCACAGACATAGAGACTTGTCTCAAAGTGTCTTCACATTTAGGTCCATTAAGAGGAAAAGAAATTTGAATTTTGTGTGTGTGTTTTGCATATAATTTCCATTGCTGGGATTAAATAAAATCCTTAGATTAAACCATTTCTATGGAAGCCCATTTCTGCCAGAAAAAAAAGAGGTAAATTGATAATAAAATATCCGCAAAGTAAGTCGAAATTATAATATAAAAAGTAGAAATTATGAGATAAAAAGTCGAAATTATGAGATAAGAAGTGCGCATGCACATTTGTAATAGCTGCCTCGCTTTTTTCGATTTTTTTATCTCATAATTATGACTTTTTATCTCATAATTATGTCTTTTTATGTAATAATTTCTACTTTTATCTCATAATTATGACTTTTTATCTCATAGTTTCTACTTTTATCTAATAATTTCTACTTTTATCTCATAATTACGACTTTTTATGTTATAATTTCTACTTTTATCTCATAATTATGACTTTTTATCTCATAATTATGACTTTTTATCTCATAATTTGTACTTTTATCTCATAATTATGATATTTTTATCTCATAATTTCGACTGACTTTGAGGATATTTTTATTATATTATACATTTTTTATTACAAAGACTCTTTTTTTCTGGCAGAAATGGGCTTCCATTCATTTGACTAATGACAAACATAAAAGGGTTTTTAACTGTACACACTATGTTACAGCTGCCTGTAAGTTGACAGATGACAAACACCAAACGAGCACTATTTGTGTACTCAGGCAACATAAAGTAGTATAAAAAACCCACTTTCTCACCTGTGGGACGCTGTAGCCTCGGCACTATTTGCGATGTGTTTTTGGTCTGCACCAGCTTCTGTCTTCAGACAACCTTGACAAATGATGTATGGTTTGAGAGGTGTACGTCTCCTGATGCTATTTCAGCAAAAGCATTTCAGGATTCCCATATCACTAAAATAGCTGTTGGCACAGATTCAGAGTTGTGGCGATGGTTCAAAAAGTGTTTTTTCTGCACAGGAGGAGCTACTACGACTGGCATTTTAATGACTTTATATGTTGAAAGGTTCCTCAACCATTGAAAATTAAGTGAGAAAAGAGTCCATTTTTTCAACCAGTGGAGTCGCCCCCTGATGGTTATTTCAGAGAATACACGTGTTTCTTGGCTTTACTTTGTGTTGCATTTGTGCTTTTTCATAAATTCACATTATGTTGTTTTTGATATTTTTATGCAAAACATGAATTTTAACAATAACAATTACATTTTAGCATTAAAAAATTTTATTTTCCTGGTAAAGAGCGTCTACATACTGGTGTATTAGCCATTACAGACACATAAAAACATAATTTTGATCCTTAACAATGCTGTTAATTTCAGACAGCTGTAGCATAAACCTGACATTGGTTATTGGGACATTGGGCGTTGTTAAGCACTGTATATCTATGTGGTGCAAACATGTGGATTTTTGTACATCTACAATAACAGCCGACTCTGCACTAAATCAAATAAACCGTGCTACAGCAGTACGATGTCCTGTTAATGTCATTTGTCGAAGGTTGTATCCGTCGAGTGAATTTTGCCCATTCATGAGTTCACGTCTGAGATGAGACTGTGCTGTAATTTAGTTTGACAATGCTTTTCTTTACATTTAAACAACATCCTCTGGGCTCAGTGTAAGCACTGGTGTGTGGAGAATGTTAAGAGACCATAGCGACACACATGACCGTGGAGAGACCCGTGTTTGTGTGTTTATGTGTGTGTCCCTGTGGTCTCCAGTGATCCGTGCGTGTGTACAAGCACGAGAGTGATGGGAGGATTGCTGACTATGAATTTTTCCTCGTCTCAACCATTGATCTTTCCCTTCAGTCACTTTACTAATCCTCGTGTGCGTGCGTGTTTGTGTAACTGTCTTTGCGAGGACCAAATTTCTAATTTTGAAAGCACTTTTGTGAAGGTATTTCTGCAGCGTGTGGCGATTAAGAGCCTGTGCTATGTGTCTCAATTTGTGCAAATCCATACTCACACCTGCTGTTTGGACGTTGGAGTGTATAAATCAATCACTCTTGACACTTGCGTGGCAGCATGTTGTGCATTGTAAGTACAGAGAGTGAGAGCGTGAAAACTTCAATGTATAAAACAACAGGCTGTTTTTATCTGCCGGTGGTTTCATCTCGGATACTTAACAGAAAGAACAGGAATCAGAAAAGTGGTGTTGGTTGTCTCCATTATGAGTTGATGTTACACATGGCAGCGTTAAGGTTTAAGGGGAAGATATTTCGTTTAAGGAAAGTCTTCTTTTTTTTAATGTTTTATTGTGGAAAAAAAACGTGCACTGGGGCTGCTCCATAATGGAAAAAATAATAATCATGATTATTTGGGTCAAAATTTACTTGAACTTGAAATAAATGGAATATATTGTATTAAAAAAGTGGCTTTTAATCTGAAAATTGCCTTTAAATAACTATACATGATTGTACTGCATATTATATATATCTTTACTCACACTGCATGTTTAACCCAGGGATTCCACTGAATGCCTGTGTTTTATTTTTGCCAGATAACAAGCGGGACAGGAAGTCAAACGCCCTTACCACTTTAAAAGAATTAGTTTCAGTATAAAAGCCCCCATTTTGTAATTTTTTGTTTTTATAATCGTAACTGAAACACAAGTTTTGATGAATCGCACAGCTTTATGTTGTATTCTCTTGAACTAGACTCTAACCATAACCACTGGAAGTGTGTTTTATTCTGCGAGATCTGATATGTGGCATATAAAAAAAACCAAATATTATCTGTTGATATTTTACTCCCTTGTCAAATATGTACAGTACATTAACAACATTTATTCATTACATTAAATCCACGTCACAGTTATAGTATTTGCTGTTGCAAAGCAATTGGATATAAGTAATAAGTAATTCCTAAGGCGACGGACTGAATATCTTTTACCACTTCTACACAATCTATTAACCAGGATGTGCTGTGGTCCAGTTGGTTGTGTTGACCCAGTCAACTCAGCCCTGAGCCGCTGAGCTCTCATCAACTCTTGAGGTCAGAACACACTTGAGTAACGTGGCAGTTAATGCATCACACACACGCAGGCACTTGACCACGCGCAGTAATTGAAAGTGTGGTTCCTGGAGGAGAGCGTTAGTGTTAGTGTTAGGTGTCGTCACTGAGGAAAGACAAACATTTATGACTCATTGACTTCCTCCCCGTCTCTCTCTCTCTCTCTCTCTCCCTGTAGCATGCAGTATAAATGAGTTTATGTAGGCCAGCTCCCACATGTCTCATTTTCTCTATAGGTGTCCACACGACTGCCTGTGTGGCAGTGGCAGCGACAGCAGCCTTCTTCTGTCATCTTAAACAACCTGTGCCTGTCATGCTGTATCAACATGACAGTCACAGACTTCATCTTAATGTGGGATGTAACACCTGGAGCCCTAAAATAACCCTTTTGGGATTTGGCCTTTAAATGAAAATGTGAATAACATAATATAAAAGTATCTTTAGGTGTGGGTTAGGGTTAGGGAAAGATAAGTTGAGTTAAACACCAAGAATGCAAAATAATACATGGGGGAAAAAAACACAAAGTTGTGCCTACAAGATAGTATTTAATAATGATAATATCATTCCCATGAATTACCTTGAGAGTACGGCATTGCACTTTATTATTACCGAAAAAATAGTTCACAAAATGAAAATTTCTTGTGCGCGTTATACCTATTTCATGGCCACAAATTTCCCCCCCATGTCATGTCTGAGGATCTGTAAGATCTACATATACAGTGTTTAAAAAAAAAAAAAAAACCCAAACAACCTAACCTCAGATATGATACAGTTATAAACAATAACCAACACATTTTATTGTTTTTCTTGTTAGTTTTCACACTCCTACACTGGTTTTCCATTGTTTTCGTTTTAACTTCTTTTAATGAAGTTGCTGTTAGATTGACTGACTAATAAATATGTAATGATACATCCAGTAACAGTTGCAGTGACAACACATTAGCCTCAAACCAAAGGAAGTGTCAGCAAACAGCTTTACCGGGTCAGTTCACGTGAAACGTCCTGTCAGTATTTGGTCGGTTTGTTTGATTTATTGCTGCAAATTAGAGTCGGCTTGTTATTGTAGATGCAGCAAATGAACTGGCTGCTGTTAGATGTGTCTCTTCCACATTGATAATATCTGACAGGCTGCGACAATAATGAGCAAAACAAATGGGAAAACATGACCTGATGTGTTGACGGTGATGTTACAGTACATATTGAATGTTATTTAAAAAACAACATTCAGTTGCTTTTCAGGGATGTTGCTTTTTCAAACATTCCAGCGAGAAAAACAGAGTTAGGGCTGGAGGAAGTGGTCAGGTGCAAGTACAGACTGTTGTGTCCCGCAGCTCGTTTGTGGCAGTGACGTATTCTCCCTTTTTGCAGATGTGCGACTTAAGTGTGAAGATTCATCGTCCAAGTTCCTGCAGTCGCAGCAACTTGGACCTCGGGTCCTCATTAGCGTCCGTCGTGTGAGATAGTGTTCCACAACAACGGCAACTTAAGTGTTCCATTTAAAGAGCTGTGAATCGTGACGGTGAAGTCCGACGGTGCCCAGGTGTGTGGGTGTGAAGCGTCTCACCCCTGACTGACTGGACTGGCTCGAGTTTGCCGTGTGATGCCCACGTTGCTGGCGACTGCATCGCGTTAAAACATTCACTTTCCAGAGCAGAGCGGCGTCGTGTCGTGGCCAGCTTTGACGTCAGCGCTTTGTCACAGACGCTGCCTCTTCGTTCTGAATCAGCTACCGAGGTTCTGCTTATGTGTTGCTGATGCTACTGACAGTATGTCATGGTGACAGTGTCAGGACTATGATGACAGAATGATTTTAATTAACGGTTCAGTGGTTCTCCAACCACTTAACAATTATGACCGTTAAACATTGAAACACAGTGGTGTAAACAGGTCGAGCACAGTCAGCTATACAGACTTTTCACTGGAGGCAGATTTATTCCCAATAAGATTATTTACTCTCTCTGTCTCTCGCTCTCATCCTCCTCTTCCTCACAAAATGATACTTCACACGCTGGTATAGTGAAATTAGATTAGAATGGAGCAAAAGATAAGGTGATTTATACACATCAGAACAGTATATTTCTGAGTACCCCAGTATACAAGTATTTTACAATCAACTAAATCGTTAAATTTCACTGATTGTAAATGAATAAACTGGGTATTTGTTTGATTAAGTACGTATTAATTACTTAATTAAATGTTTTTTAGTAATATAAAAACTGAATTTGCATTTATTTCCCCATATATGCAGACAGTAATGGAGCAATATAGAATATCCAATGCATGTCACTTTAACAGGTCTTTGATTTATTTTGGTATGTTTCATTTGACATAATTTACATGTGATTTTTAAACCAAGAAATAACAAAATGATGATGAGAGGCAGATGATTTAACGACGACTCTGTTGAGCTTTCACTGACTTTACAGTGTGTCCTCGGTTGTATCAGGAGGTTCTGACACACGACTAACTTGAGTGAGTGTGACATGCTCTCACTGATAACATGGCTGCCTGCAGGGACAGAAGAAGCTCTCTGTCAAACAACCTTTTTCCGTTGGAAACTGCTCACTCTCTTGGACCAAAGTCCACAGATAAAATCTGTTTGTGTTTTCCGTGAGCACACAGGGTTACAGTAGCTGCGGGTTGATTACTTTGCAGAGTGCAGATTATATGGCCTTGGAGTTATTGCCTGAAGACTGGATGATAGAAAATCTCAACACAATGTTTATTCATAGTTTTTTTTTTTTGACATATTAAAACATCTTACATGGTCAGAATGGCCATCACATCTTTTTTTTGGATTTATACTAAGATCACATTTGTTTATGCATTATTATGATTATTCATGGTTTAATTTTATTCATTTAAGATTTGATGTAGATGTAGGGCTGTGCAATTAATTAAAACTTGTGTTTCATCACGATCACTCAAACGATTACAGAAACAAAACAATCGTTTTATTCTGAAAATAATTTTTAATGTTGTAACGGTGTTCTGTTGGCATCAGTGAGTAAAGATATACACAATATTAAATAATGTATGGTTATTTTAAGGTCAATGCAAGAGGTCATGTCTAAATTTCATGTTCAAAGCCTTTTTTTTAACGTCAACGTTCAATTTATTTTTTTCCATAATCGAGCAGCCCTATGTAGATGCACCTTAAAGGTAGGGTAGGAGATCCTGGAAAGACAGTTAGAGCAGGCTACATTTTGAATTCAAAAGTGCAAGCCCCTTTTTTCGGACTTCCCTCTGAAACTCCGCCTCCAGAGCACAGGAACACACAACAAACACAGATTCACGAGCACCTTCTCTGACATAACGTTGCTGCAACTGTCTCGTTGGATTTAGCGAGCTAGCATAAGCTCTGGATCTGTGCGATTAGTGCTGTATTAAGTAATACAGTAAAACATACTCCAGAAAGGGATCTCATCCCGGATCTTGCCTGTCAATCCTACTCCACTCAAGACTTTTTATTTAAGACATTTCCTCACACGTGGTACCAAATTCAAACCTTGAACGTTAAACATTCAGCGCACAGACAAAACACCACCCAGCGGGGATCTGAAATGATTTGCATCCCCAATCCATTTTCCTCACCTGAGGAACTGGCTCAGCTCGGCTGTATTAAGCTTGTCAAAATGGTGCTGTTAGCCAGAGCTTTTTTAATTAGTCTTTTATGGTAATTTTGAGCAATTGAGCGCCCCCCCACCCCCTGTTACCATAGCAACCACTCACAGTGCAAATTTCACAGGCTGTTAAGGAAAGCTTTAGGGGTAAAACTGACTAAAGGGTGTTTAGGGTGCAAATGGAGGGTTGTCATACAGGCAGAGAGGAACACTCAAAACCCTGCAAAACCAGGTGGTTAAACCAGAAGTTACTACCTGGAGGTTGAGGGGTTGATTCCTTGACCTTGAGTTAAAGAGTAAAGCTGAATTTCTTGCCCCCACGCTTGAGAATATAGGCTGAGACGTAAAAGTTATCAATGCATAGATAAATATAGAGCACAGACGCATATGATGTGTTTTTCATTTGGAGAGAGCGGCTTAAAGGGGGAGGGAAAATAGGGGACAGGAAGATGGAGGACTGACGGAGGCAGCAGCAGGTGATAGATGGAGTGAACGCCTGAATAGAGATCCAGACAGTCATGCACAGCTATCAGCTGGCAGTTAAAAAGAAAGATTGACTTCCAGCCAGAGGGAAAGAGAAGGAGAGAGGGGGATGACAGAAAGATAGAGAGGTTGTTCCAGATAGCAGCAGGTCTTGCCGTGTGCACAGAGAGAGTTTTTCAGGTGAAGGTGAACCGTTCGTTCTCTTGCATTCAGGACTCGGTCTTCGTTATTATTATGTTGCAGAGACAACTGGACACAGGCGGCGTCACATATCGGAAAATAAATAACACATTTTGTGGCAGTAATCATAAGTGGACTATTTCGTCCAAGGTTTATATTGTTGTGATTAACTGCAGGGTTCAGGGACGAGGACGAATTCTGCTTAAGGTTACGGTGAACGTCCACGTACTGGGAATATGGACTGTGCTTGTTATATTAGAGTTTATAAGTTGATACTGAGACGACAGGATAATACCCAAGTCACTTTAGTATTATTAACACCATGAGGGTTACTGATCAAATAGTCTGAGTCGGAGATTTTAAGAGAAACACTTTCTTACACAAATAATTGTGCTTTTTCCTTAAGTTACTATTCACATGACACAAGATGGCATTGTTGGTATTAATATGGTTTCATATGAGTACTGTGTACTACTGAGTACCAGTACTACAATAACATGTAGTACTGGATTGAGTAAAAGAGGTGCAGTGCTTAATTAATGATTCGTCCCATAGGTTTTTTTAGATCTTTTTTTTTTTCAGTTTTGCTATAATCTACAACCTATATAAACAACAAGATCTCCAAATGTTTGTTTTACATTTAATAATGCATCTTTTTACAAAACATTATAATGGACAAACAAACATAGGTGCAATTTACCATTTACACATCATAACAACTTACAGACGAAGACATTTAGTCACAGGTATCTGGAACTGAAAAATATAGTCTATCACGTTACGATTTGATTCACAAATCCATCCTGTGGGCTGGATTGGACCCTCGAGTGGGCCGGTTCGGGCCTGCGGGCCATATGTTTGACACCCCTGATCTACAGGTTTTCTGTGTATGAATGTATCTTACGACTGTGTCTGAGAGCTGTGCCCATAATCACACTCTGCAGCTCACTGTTTTAGTTTTACAGCCATTCTGGTTCACTATCATAGCTCTCATCCCTGTCTTTGTTTAAGATTCAAGATTCAAGAACTTTATTGTACACACGCACAAGCAGTTAGAGTAAAGAGGAATCTTTTCGTGCACACCTAAAAGAGTAACATTATGCACCCAATACATAGCTTTATATATAAACAAGTAGCAAGGAAGCTGTAAATATACAGAAAAGCTGTAAGTAAGTCAAAAGTAGAGAATGGAATACACAACATACGACACAAAAAATTCCAACGTTGTAAAATTCTATGAATAAGTCGAAAGAAACATATTGTGACCAGTGGGCACTATAAAATCACTGTGTTATTGCACATAAGTCTATTTTATTGCACAAGAGTCTGATTTATTTCACACGAGTCTATGGAATTGTTGCACGTGAGTCCAGCTACATTTCCTTTTACAGGGATTGTTCCCATCCAGAACCAAACACAGCTGTGAAAAATGACTTTATATTACAGCTTCCTCTCTATCTGCTTGATGTTTCTTTGAATTTGAAAAGACACAACGCAGGTTGGAATCCCACCTGGTGTTGGAGAACCCCATCAGCTGACACCGGCTGTGTAAAGTCACGTGGATCAGACTAAAACTGTGTAGTATTGCTTCCAGGACAGAATGTTCACATTTAGGGCTTCCAGATATTAAATCAAATTAACCCAAAACTATTAATAACAAGTGTTGCCTTGTTCTTAGCATGATCTATGAATAGTTCAACATATTCTAGGTCAACAGTTTGAAGCAGCAGTACATGATGCTGTATTAGTAGGCGTGTGTGTGTGTGAGTCTTATTTCCGCTTCCCTCTCCTTCTGGCTCTGAGGATTGGACGAGCTGCGGGGACACCAGCATGCCAAGGTGACCTCAAGTAAACAGCTACATACAAAAATACCCACTCGCTGACTGACACTAGCATTAGGAGTTGACGTGTTTAAAGGCTTACTCTTAATGTTACTGTGAAATATGAGTTGACATTGGTCTGGAAAGTAAAGGAATCCCACCCCCTTCAGTACACACACACATAAAACATAAACAAAAAAAGATTTACCACTTTATCCTCCACAATCCGATCCCAGCATCACAGCTCACCAGTTCATCGCAGGGTAAACACACAGAGACAATCAAGCATTCACTCTTACATCCAATTAATCTAACTGTGGGAGGAAGCCAACGTACCTGGAAAAAACCCACACACACACAGGGAGAAGCTCACAGAAATTGGGATTTGGACTGGTGACCTCCTTGCTGTGAGGCAACAGTGCAAGCCACTGCAGCACCGTGTAGCCCTAGCTTGGCCTCATCTTGGCCATTTCTGTCTTTTCTTGTTTGGTTTAGAACCAGTGCTTGACTGTATTTTCTATATTTTTCTTCCTCTCTGGTCGTTTCTGCTTCCGCCTCCACTCACTCACTCTTCTTCTACCACTGAGAGTTTGTGGGGGGCGCTGGTGCCAATCCCAGACAACAGACGAACAACCATCCAGTCTCACATGCACGGTCAAATTAGAGTGTCCAATCTGCCTAATCCCCAATCCCGCTGCATGTTTTTGGACTGTGGGAAGAAACTGGAGAACCTGGCGAAAACCCACGCACACATGGGGAGAACATGCAAAGGCCCTTGTTCTGACTGGGTCACAAACCCACGTCTTGTTGCTGCAAAGGCAAGAGTTCTAACCTTCAGCTGAAATGTTGAGTTCTGTCTCTTGAGGCTGGTAATGCCTGCACTGTGCACTAGCAGGCAGACATTAAAAGTTATTATTTGCATGTATCTTTCAGTACCAATGACTAGGAACAGAAAAGAGTCTGTGGAGATGTCCTGCCTCTCAGAAGCAGGATTAGAATTTCATCTCTCCAATGAATCAGCCTCCCGCGAGTTACCAACGCATATAGATGGAGACGCTCCCGTTGAGAGGAAACAAAAAGTTTCGATTTAAGATGGCTTCCCTTTCTGTCTCCTGGTGGGGGGTGGGGGAAAGAAGAGAAAGAAAGTTCAGCACAGAGACAGATGTAGGAGGAGCAGTGAGATCGGGAGATAAAAAAAGGTATGTAGATATGTATGATGGGGGCATCTCAGGCAGAACTGGGCTAGTGAGCACAACCCTGGAAGAACAGAGAGAAGAGAAAAAAGATAAAGAGTGGCCTGAACATGAAGGAGGGAGAGGCAGATGACAGAACAGGAGAGACTCGGGTGATGTCAGTTCTCTTTGAGCTTCTCAGAGGAACAGTTGGACGAGTGATAGGCCAAACAAACAAATTCTGGATGTTGAACTGGATGTGTTTGTGAAGAGCCAGTGAACTTACTTATTTACACACATGAATGCACCCCTTATTTATTGTAATTCAGCCCACTCTCTTCATTCAACCCATCTCTGAGAGATTATGTTAATATACAACTGCTTTGGCAAAAGTAAAGCAGGGTAAATTAAAAAGCATACACTTAATTGTTGAATTAAAGCCATATTTGAAGAAGTGCACAAGCTGTGGCTCAGGTCAATCCGGTCCTCTAGAATTTACAATCATAGACAATTAACACGCAACAGCAAGAACCCTTTGAAAGTGCCATCATTGGCAACTGGTAGTATTTTCAATGAGTGTGTTGGTAATTAACGGACTTTGTTCATTTCCAAATACATATTATATGAGATTACACTGGTGAGATTTCGCAATCACATGGCAGCATCCAGATTCACTTCGGCATGTAGACATGGTCAAGACAGCCTGCTTTGGCAGAACTAGACTCAAAGATGTTCAGCCATGTGCCACGGCAGGTTGGGGTGAAAGGAAAAGGGGCAATAAGGTAGAGACAGAAGAGTGTAAACAACAGAAGCAGATATACAGTCAGATAGACAGTTGCATTCATTTTAGTCAGCATACTTTGAAATTGGTTGTGAACACACACAGGGAAACAGTCATAGTTTTGTTTATTACAGAAAGAAATCACAGTGACGTTAGACACAAAACCACCGTCTGTGAAGCCAAAGGTTTGTCAGAGACTTTTCATTTACAATCATTTCAACCAAACACCAGCAGACACTTAGAATTTGGAATCTGAAAACAACAAATATGAAACATTTTTTACTCTGTTGTATGTTACTATTTCTCACTGAATAACTTCTTTCAAGTTTTCTTGTGTTGAGTGAAAGCAGAAGAACCCCTGTCGCCTCTGCAGTCTCAGTGTAGTTAACGGTCGTTTGGAGCGCTTGTGTAGTTGCTCGCGAGCGCACTGTACCCGATGACTGCCACATTTCAGGTGCGGGTGAATTCTCAGCTGTTGTGGGTTTTGTTGTGTCAGTCAATTGTTATTTTTAGAGTAAGTCATGTAAGGGTCATTGACTTTTACAGACGTGCCACCTGGAGCCCAAGTGGCAGTAAATTGGGCAGAAAGAGAGTTTGAAAACCAATGTTGTTTTGTCCTTTATGTGGTAGATTCTCTCAGTTTGACCTCCAATCTTCTTTTTTTTTTTTCTGACAGTGAGTAATACAGCCGTCAGACCTGGAGGTGGACAGTTGGGAAAACAAATCCCAGGCACTGAGAGATTCTATAATGAAAGCATGAAGCACACACCGATCATAGAAGTCACATACGTTTCATTATTTAAATTCACAGAATGCTGAATGTCTCTCCATCCTGAAACAGGAGCTGTGATGTGATCAGACACAGTACTTCATATACTGTGTTCTTGTAGAACGACTGATATATACTACGACTTTTTGTATTCGCGATTTAATCTTTGGAGCTTTCTTTATCGGTCGATCTACGTTCCTACCCTCACTGATGGTCATGGGCTGTGGGTAGTGACAAGGTAATAACAAGATCGCACATAATAGTGGCCGAAATGGGTTTCCTCTGCAGGGTGTCTGGGCTCAGAGTAGAACCGCTGCTCCTCTGCGTGGAGGGAGCCAGATTAGGTGGCTCAGGCATCTGGATTGGATGCCCCCTGGACGCCTTCGTAGTGAGGTGTTCCGGGCATGTCCCACCGGGAGGAGACCCCAGGAAAGAGGAAGACCCAGGACTCGCCTGGCTGGCCTGGGAACATCTGGAAGAGCTGGACAAAGTGGCCTGGGAGAGGGAAGTCTGGCCTTCTCTGCTCAAGATTAGTGGTAGAAGATGGATGGATGGATGGACAGATGAGGTTCCAACACTGTGCTTTTCTATTATACAAAAAGCAACAGGGAATAATATTGCTTCTTAGCATGACAAGAGACTTTGTCATTGTTAAGCCTAATTTCTCCATTTGTGTCTTTCAACAATCATCGCTCATTGAACTCAATGATGCGGCAGTCCTCAGACATGCAGGTGAGCCAAACGTGTTATGTCGGTATTCGTTTGAAATGAGATGTGCGGATTGAGGTTGGATGTCTGGGATTTAATTGGCTGTTGAGAGAGAACTCCTTTCATGACAAACTGAACATCCATTATTCAACTCCATGGCTGCTCTGGAGTCACTTAAAACCATTTAACTCCTTTTAGGAGATTGTGTATTCTTCTGGCAGTAGCACCTGGCACCAGCATCTTACTGTAGACCAAACACAAAAATCATCAGCATCTGCCACACATCACACTTCGCTTATGCAATCCATGGATGTTACACGTCCCAATGGAAATAGTCAAAGCACAACTGATTAAAGTTATCCTGTTGCTTGTGTCTGAGACATTTGGTTGAATGTGCAAGTAAAACTCATTTAGAGACTGCACTTATTGTACAGCAATATAGACTGTATGTAAAAAGTAGTTTGTGTGGTGAGGCCACCTCAGAAGTAAGAATATATTGAATGGCCACCAGGAGGCAATTCCAAAGGTTGTAAAAAAAAAAAATGAATATAAATGGAAGTCTTTGGGATGTCAGTCCACTTATCAACTGATTTGCATCACTAAACATTTTCCTGAGGTCGCAATCGCTAGTTCCAGGTCTCTTCTTGGTTGTGAATCTCAAGGCCTAAAAATGGGAATTTCCAGTTCTGATTCTTACGTGTGATGTCACAACCGGTTGTTTTAGCATGGCTAGCATTGTTAGCAAAGCCTTGGTGTGCTGTGTGTTGCCCATTGACAGTTTAGGCCAGGTGTGTTTACATCAGGCTCTAAATGCAGGGTGGATCAATGATTTCACAGGGAAGGACTCATTAGAACAGCTACCAAAACAAACAACAGGGAAGCTCAGATCACAACACACACACACACACAAACAGAGAGAGAGATTCGCTCCTCTGCTTGACCTTATCTTCAAATAGAAAAAAGTCTAATCGTCTAATCCAGTAACACATTTTTGTGACGTTGCAACGACTCAGGCCTGTTGCTGTTTGTCACCAGGTTTCCATTAATGCAAATTATTACCTCCTTTTTTTTAATAAATATGTTAAAGAAAACACTCAAAAGTGTTTCCACCCACTGCTGTGATGCTAACAATAACAGTTCACCAAAATAAGCACATAAGGTGGCACAAAATTCAGTCACCAAAGAAGAAGCAAAAGAATGTGTTGATACATCCCATTCATTTGAAATGCAGAGTCAACAGATTTCTAAGCGTCTTCCTTTGTTTGCTGAATCAGTTTTCTTTGCACTTATTTGCATTTACCTTTCATTGATTCTGCATTTTTCAAGATTTTTCTCCAATTTTCTGTGTCTTCATTTAGGGCTTTTCATTTTTTTACAGTTTCATTGTATCACTACTGTTGCATCAGCCAAAAACGGCACACTTTCTTCTCCACTTCCAAGACGTTGTTGTAGTAATGCTTAACCGCGCTTAGCACAAAGAGATTCAGTCTCAAGGGAGGTTGCATTCAAACTGCGGTCTCTCTCGCTCACTTACTTACTTAAGATACTTCACTGAATTTGTCTGTAAATCTTTCATGAAACCAAATGTGTTTTCAGCTGACAGCCGGTTAGAGCAATAGGACATTTGTAAGATTGTCATGTTCCCGTCCAAGAGCGGAAGAATAATACATTTAATTGTGTGTTTGAATGGATCTGCCGGTGCAGGAAACGGCACAAGTGTTTCTTGTTAATTAATGTAAAAGAAGACAGAACAAGCTGTTCCTGACTGCTAGTTAGTTAACTGTTTTCCCACACACACACACACACACACACACACACACACACACACACACACAGAGGCAGACAGTTGTTTGGCAATATGGAGAATGACTGCACCAAGTTCTGTCATTTACCAGAAAGTACCAGAAATGTTCTTTTTCATTCATGTAGTGGCTGGTTTGTCCTTTTTGGGCTTCTGTAGAAACATGGCGGTGCAAGAAGGCAGCCCTCCTACCACTAGGCCTTTACATTCTGGGGTTAGCACTGCTGAATGCAGCCTTCACAGCGTTCTATGAGACGACAGTGTAATAGAAATGAAAAGATAAAAAGAAGAAGCCGCTCTAAAGCTCTTGCTCAGGTGCCATGACGGTGCCTAATATACCATAATCTATGTAAATCCTCGCCAAATGTGGAGCGGTCGCCCACTTGGTGCATCGTGTTCAGTTTTATGACAGAGAGCGAGCGAGAGAGAGAGACTATGCAAAAAATACACCCAGCTCCAGGGAGCCGGTCTCTATGGCAGTGGTTACTATGGTGATTGTAAGGCTGCACGTGAAGTGATGCCGGCCGGCCATGGGACCGCGGGGAATTCAGTGATTCTCACTGTAAGAGCTGCAGAATGCATACAGTACATACTCATGTTGACATGTTGACAACCAGAGGAAGTAAATGCATAAATGCTGATTTTTACTATCAAGGCCGTGTTACCACCAATGTATATTTATAGCCTCGTATCATATTGCAGCACCACCTACTCGACTTTTTTTAAATGTCCCCAGAATGAACTCTTAAGACACATTCAAAGGCATTTTATGGACCGCCATGAAAGAAACATGTTGTTTTAACCATTGTGAGGGGTTCTGATTAAGGATCTTGTTGATATGGCTCGTATACTTCTGCACTTTACTTTACTGTATCTCTCTTTTCATTACCTCTTTTTAACTTTTATATTCTGTTTTGAGTTTTGTATCTGAAAGTGTCTTGTTTCTTTAACTAGTTGTACTATCTATGCTGCTATCTTGACCAGGACTCCCTGGAAGAAGAGATCTTGTATCTCAATGAGACCGTCCTGGCAATGGGACCTTGAGGAGTACCCTTAACTCTCAAATCTGTCCTCTACCCTCACACACGAACACACACACACACATACTTCCATTCATTTCTATAGCGTCTAAAGCCTTATCTCTAACCTTATCTATAACCAGTTAATGCTTTGCCTTAAACTTGACCTAACCACAATTTAAATCCCTTAACCAGTTCCACATTTGGAGCAAGTTGAGGACTAGTGGTCCTGACAAGACCAGAGATAAGAAATACAATTACAGACTTCCTCAGACAGTTGCACTGGAGCTTTGCCAGGATGAAGTACAGTTTTTAATATTTACACTTGTATGTAGTGCAATAAACAAGATTCTCTTTATACACCTGCAGGGTGTATAAACACAGTTATCCAGTTATGTGTCACCACAGGGACTAATTAACAGTACTGTTACCTTTCAAAGTGTGTGTGTGTGTGTGTGTGTGTCTGTAGGTCACAAAAAGGTTCACCACTCATGTTTGTGTCTTTCAAGTCTTACTCATTGTACTGAATTATTTAAACGGGTGTCGGGAGCTTGCACATGGAGCGTCGCCTCTGCAGAGTCAGTCTGCTCTGTCATGCTGTTTCCATAGCAGCAGCGAGAGCCAACACAGCCAACCACGCTCACTTCCTAGTTTCACCCGATTGGTGCCGACCCACACTGACAGAGCTATGTTTTCTCTCTTTCTTTTTCTTTTTTCCTTTTGTGCTCTGGCTCCACGGGAGTCTGGACAGCAGTGGATAAACTCCAGTCTGTATGTAACTGTACATTTATCCTGACAGCTTTGACTTCAGCACTTGAAACAGTAACTGCAGAAATGAGCAGCTCTGCATCCTCCTTTTGTGTATTTTTTGTGTCTGTATTTTCACTTTTTTCCCCCCAATAGAAATCCAGTCCCTTGTCTGAGCTCACACTCAGCTTGTTTGATTGTGAGGGGTAACATAATCTCTCTGTCTCCCTCCCTCCTCTCTTGACACAAAAAAATCTGTTATTTTTAGTCTTCTTTTAGCCTGTGCATATTTAAGATGTTACATCAGTAGACTGAGGGGCGTAATCAAGCAGCTGCGGTGTGAATATCTTATTTAAAAAAAGATAAAAAAGAAACACACACGCATACATTCATTTATTATTTATTCGACTGTGTGCTCATATTTATGCCATTGATTTCCTTTAAATGCTTTTATACTAGATCAATTTGGGTGTCTTACAAACTGCTCTTCTACTACTATTACTCCAAAAATGGGTGATCAGTGAAGATTGTATTATATTATATTGCTTTTTAAAGAGGTTCTAACAAGCGCTAATGTCTAGTTAATGTGGCCAGACATTGACACTGGACGATCTGGCTCTTGGCTTTTGTGGTCATGGAATTTTCAGCCTTGTTGGTTTCATCTGAGCGTTAGTCTGGACAATAATGGCCATATTTGTTTGTCTTTTTTGTCCATAAAGACAAAATTGTTTTATTTTCACACGGGAGTCTGGTTGTGAGCTGCATAACTCACAAAGTAAATGACTTCTATGTACGTTATATTTTGGGGGGGATTGAGGTTATGGTCCATGGAACAAATGATTTCATTTTGGAAATTGAGCAGCCTTGGCAGAAGTCTGTGCGCTCTAAGTGCTTTCTCTAGTTGAAACATGATTAATGTTCCACACATACAGTATGGACATCTGCTGTCACAGAGCATAGTTTCTGTTGTTTTGTGACAGCATCTTTGGTGTAGAGGATGTAACGGAGACCATACAGAGCAGGATGATGTCTCGGATGTGTCATATTTTGCTCCAGGCCTGGAAACAGTTGAGAATATTGAGCCTAAGGCAGCTCTACCTCTTCTAATACTAACATGTGATAACATTAGTGACAATATATTTCCATAACAACAGCATCTCTTAAAATGCAGATGGAGAATGATCAAATATTATTGATTATCATATGACCATATGATTGTGGATGTATATGTATGTCAGTGTTTTATGTAATGGTATGAATGTATGTAACCACACACAGCAAGAAGTGAACTAGTTTTACAAACGCCACATTATTTACACTCGGTTATTTCTTACACCTACACCATAGCTTTAATATATGTGAAAATATTTTTTTTCACACGTGTGGTGAAAGATACAGCAAGATACTGTGAACTGGGTCAGTCTGGTAAGCTTTTTCTCCATCACTACCTGACCCTGTGGAACAGAAATGCTCCTGTCCTCAAAACACACCTTTTTCGTCGTCTGTCTAATCTATGATTGGGCTGTTACTGCTGCTTGTTACCACTGGTTTTATAACAAAATCAGATTTACTTTGTTTGTGTGTTTTTAGATTCTGTAAAGTGCTTTTGAGTACCTTCTAAAATGATTTATCAACTCATATTCTACTGTGATCCACTCTGCATACACTTGTAAAGGCAGAGAAACTGGTGTTAAATCAATGACGGTGAAGGCTCAGCATTAACACAGGCTCAATAAACATTTCATCGTATACAAATACTGTATGTTACCATGACTGCTAATGAGTCTAAATTAGTCACATCACTCAAAGTAAAAGAAAGCAAATGATGTTTATCTGGAAGAGACCCATACAATTAAGAAAGTCATTAAAACATTTTTTTCAAAAATGATTTTGCCTTCATGGCTGCTGCCTTAGGCTTTATCCTGTTAAATGTGTTTAAATAAAGTATAAAAGAAGTAAATCTGTTCATGGGGCTCAGTTTTTGCAGTTTTTGCCCTTTATCACCGTGCAGTGTCTCTGTGTTTTCTGATTTGACAAAAGGACAGCATGATTTGTGAATATTTTTGTTATCCTCTATATGTGGGTCATGGGGCTGCTGGTGCCAATCCCAGCTGAAGGGCACACACTGGACAGGTCGCCAGTCCATCACAGGGCCAACATAAAGCGGCGAGCAACCACTGACTCGCTCACGGGCAGTTTAGAGCGTCCAATTAACGTCTGCATGTTTTTGGACATGTGGGAGGAAACTGTAGAACCTTCAAAGTCCACACAGACCACCAGTGCTCCTCTGAGGCTGCTAAATCCTGCCCCATTACCCAGAACCAGTCTGGTATAAAGTACCTGAAAGGGATACTTGAGTTAAAGTATCTCACCAGAAAATTACTTTGGTAAAAGTTGAAGTCACTTTTTATAAAATGTACTTACGTTTAAGAAGTAAAAGTATTAAAGGTATTAAAAAAGAGAGGAGTTAGGATTGAGTTGTCTTTCAACTGGAAGGCTATGGCTTCAATTCCTGCCTTCTATAATTAAGACCAGAAAAACTCTATATACTGTAAATGCAGACCATTACCAACTCTTCTTCATCTGATTTTATTTGGTAGTAACGAGTAACAAAGATAGTTAGAGGAAATGCAGTAAAAGTGGCTAGAAATACAAATAAAGTACAAATAAGTGAATTTTGTACTTAAGTACATTACAACACCGCCCAGAAATAAACCAACCCTGCGTCACTGTTAGCTGGTAACACTGTGGTCCATGTGAGTGTATTGAAAACTGCCAGGTTTACACAAACACCAGCCATGTTTTTCAGCCATGTAGATAAACAGTCCTGGAGGACGTACACTCTATTTTTTTCTCTTTTTTAAAAAAATCTGATTTCACTGAGCATGCAACAAAGAACAGCAGATTATCAATATTCTCAAGATTCTATCATGTAGATTTATCCGTGCGGCCGG
Organism: Solea senegalensis; assembly: GCF_019176455.1. Taxonomy (NCBI): domain Eukaryota; kingdom Metazoa; phylum Chordata; class Actinopteri; order Pleuronectiformes; family Soleidae; genus Solea; species Solea senegalensis. The sequence goes on from NC_058034.1 coordinate 17,319,235, forward strand.
ACATGTGTGTGTGTGTGTCTGCACTGACAGATAAAGCTGCATGTCTTATCTCTGAATGTATGTTTCTGCTCTCTCCTCTTCATCACTGTTTTTGACTCCCACCTTTCTCATTATGCCACTCTTTATGTCACTCCACGTTTCCCTGTCCACATCACAACTGGATGCATCTCATCCGCATCACTGAGGAACAATCCGAGTAAAGTTAAGTGATTGTTCTGCGTTTAATTAAAAAAAAAAAAAGTTTTTCATTCATCATCTCGTAGTGTTCGGTGTCTGACATGATGAAGCCAAACGATAGATTCTCACTCAAGGATTTAAATACCCATGTTTGGCCCATTTATGCCATTCAGCTGCTAGCTATTTAAACGGAGTTGTGTAACAGAGTGATGGAGTGATGTTGTCACAGAATTACAAAGGATTTAGTCTAATTATATTGCTCCGGCTTTTTGTGTGCGAGTGCCTCATCCTGCAGGGAGCTGGGAAACTGGTGAGGGATGGATGTTTCACCACGTGCCCTTGGTTTTTATGCCAGTCTGACAAAGAAAAACAAGGAGCCACAGAGTTTTTATCATGATTTTGGTTGACTATTAACCCTGCCTTAAAGGACATGTTGGACAGGGACATAGCATAGTGGTGGGGGCACAGTTGGGTAGTGGTGGCGCCTCACAGCAAGAAGGTGCTGGGTTTGAGTCCCTGTTTGGGACATTTTTGTGTGGCGTTTGTGTCTGTGTGGGTTTCGTCCAGGCTCTCCGGTTTCCTCCCACCATCAAAACATGCATGAATGTTAGAATGTTAGACACATGCAGTCAGGTTGGTTCCTCGCGGCAGTGCGCTGAGTCAACCCTCCGACTGACCTCACAATTCTGGTTATATAATGACAATAAAGATGCTTTCCTTCCTTTCCTCTCATTAAAGAAATCATAGAGACAATGAGGATTCTTATAATTATGTAAATTGTCACCATCGCCAAAAAAAGTGACATTTAGATGCAACTGACTAAACCCTGATTTACCCTGAATATGCACATCTTCATATTGCTTGTTTTTCTCATATTTTTGAAAGCTAAAAATACGAAGAGGTAAAATGTGTAAAAAAAAAGTGTCATTTAAGTAACGATAATTCAAATTTTCTCATTTTAATGCAAGGGTGAGAACATAGAGCAGCTTCTGTTTTCTGATGGTTAATCATGAGGTAAAGCTTTCTCACATTTCAAATCTAATCCACGATGAATATTGACCTTAAGCTTATGCAAATGATTTGAATTTGAGATTTGAACAGACATCCTTCAGTGATAAATAAGTATTCACTCCGATGAGCAGCCATTATAAAGAGGCTCGATATCAGTAGTGTTAATGTCAACATGAATTCATAAACCGTACAGCAAAGACTGTACTGTTTATGCAAGGCACTGGGAGTTCAAGGACACCGTGTAATACCTATATATCGTATATGTCGTGTCAGTTATGTCATAGTCGTAAGGATGGCTGTGCAAGAATGTGTGAATTTTACGTGATTTGTAAAACATTTTCATGTGGGGTGAAAAAGTCAGGTTTCTTTCATCGCTTCACACAAACTTTAACGATGCAGCTCGAGAAAGATTTAAAGAAAACCACACACGCGTGATGTTTAACAGTAGTTTGAAATGAATCTCTACTTTTTCTTGTCCCCACAGTGCAGTGTCTGGAAATGACCACTAAGCGGAAGCTGATTGGCCGGCTGGTGCCGTGCCGTTGTTTCCGTGGTGAAGAGGAAGTGATCTCAGTGTTGGACTACTCCCACTGCAGCCTGCAGCAGGTCCCCAAAGAAATCTTCAGCTTTGAGAGGACTCTGGAGGAGCTCTACCTGGACGCCAACCAGATTGAGGAACTACCCAAGGTAACTTTGCACCACTCTAACAACACTTCTCTGTCGTAACACTTTCTTGGACATAACTTATAAATCCCTCTGATTAATCGGCTCTTGCTTAAAGGCATACATCACTGTTGGAAAGATGAATGTGTATGAATACTGGGTCATATATGGAGTAGAAATGTGAAATAATATTTGGTAGAAAAATTTAACTTTGGCTCATGTAGATGAACGACAACAACTCCCAGCATGCACTGCGCTCGCTGCCCCGTGAGAGTCTCGCTGTCTCAAGCTTCAAAGCAGACAGCGCTAGTTGTGCAAACCCACAAACCCAGTGAGGAACTGAATATATAATAAATATAAAAATTCAAAACAAAATATAATTATTTCTAGTTTTCACTGAAATGCAGGTATTTTCCCTTGCAGCCATGTCAGTTTGAACATGGTCAGTTACAGTGCCAGTTAGCATAACTGTTAGCAAAGATGGCGGACACTGTGTTCACATTCTGTGAAGGAAGTCTCGTCCCCCTATGGGTGAGTCTAAAAAGTGCGGAATTGGCTGTTGTAGTTTCAAACCTTGATGTTTGAAAAGGGAACAGCAGATTTTTTTTTTACCACACAGTGGAAAACTGAGGGAGGGAAGCACTGCTATTCTAGCAATACAAAGCCACATGCAAATCGGTGAAGTATTCCTTTAATCTGACAATTTAGTGTGTTCTGTATTTTTATGGGATCTGAAAATAAACTATTTTGTTTTTATTTTTTAATAAGAGCTCGTCCACCTTGAGTGTGAAGCTTCAACTTTCAGTTTTGACCCAGTACACAGCAGGTCACATCATAATCTCACCTCATTATGAGACTGACCTGCTGATGACGATCACGTGATGGGATTAAAAAATTGTCCCTCCTGAAGGTGAACATGTCTTTACTGCTGTTCCTAAGGTCAGCAACAACACCATTTAAACACCTGTGGTCATGTGAGGCTGGATTATTCATCGCAAATACACTGTAAATATCCGGAATATAAAAATCAAGGATGTAAGACTATATTTGGCTATATCGGTAGTGCTTGGGTCGATAATCCATACTGATACCGATCATCTTTCCTCATTTCCTCGGGTGATGTAGTCTCCTCTAGTTTGTTTTAGTGAAATCTCAAAATGTAGACAAAAAAAATAAGCATCAAAAATATAATAGCTGTAGAGGACGCTAGCATAAAAGTCAAGGAGGTATCAGTTTATACTGTCTTAGTCGTATCAGCGGATTTTGGCGCGCGTGCTGATATCCGTAATACATTTCAATGCCGATGTCAATATTGTGCATTCCTCCCAAAATTCCAGCATTAAAACATAAGAGCAGTCGTGGTAAATTGATGTTGCACTGTTGTTACCAGACATCGCAGTTGTAGCTCCAAAATAAGATTACATTTCCGACGTTGTTGATCCTCTGTTTCCTCCACCGGTGGATCAACAACTCCTAAGTACCACCATGTAGAAATCATTGATTTTCTCCAGTTTACAAAGCCACACTTTCCGTTTTCACTGGGAAAAGCTTTGTGAAGTCGGAAATTTATTGTAAAACCCCTGTGCTACAGTAAGCTGCAGTAGTGTAAGAAAGATAAATTGGGCATATGTCACGAAACGGGGGACAGTGGAGAAGGTTATTTTCCTGACAACTCCAGGGCAGCGATGTGATGTCTAAGGATTTCAGAAAACATCCATGTGAGCAGTAATGAGAAAAGAAAATAAGTCAACCCAATATTTCAAGGAGAATGACAGGTTCTGTTTAAAGCAGGAATGTCTCATTTTATTAAGACCCTGTCCTAGTTTAAATGACAGAGATGTTGAATTGGATTTTCTAAATATAGCCTGCATGAGTGGAGACGGTCTAATGGGGCGGTTTTAGTGACAGGACTAACTTGCATTCAACTGATAAAAAAGAAAAAAGTGCTCAGCCTTGATATATGTGTGCCAAGATTATGTAAGAGCTATTGAAGCCGCCAGAGTGATTGGCCTTTATGAAAGTGGAAGCGGCGAGCTCCTTAAGTGTGTGTGTGTGTGTGTGTGTAGCTCTTTGCCTCCTGTGCTCTTTTGCTTTTGATACCAGTAAAGGTCAGAATGTGGCACAGTACATGTGACTTACATCTCTATAGTTAAGTCAATAAAATGTGCAGTGAGTGTGGGTAATCTGAAATGAAAAAAGACAACAAACAACTTTATTTTGGGACGTTTATCATGTCGTTATCGTGTGTGTCGGGAATCATTTTCCTTAATGTTGGAAGTTGGAAATGTGAGGATTAAAGAGTGCAGATTTTGACACATAGGTTTTTACTCTCACCAACAACAGGCTCATTTAATAAAACCTTTACTTGATTAAGACGACCTTTGAACTCTGAAACCGTTCCCTCTCTCGCACCAAAGTCCAGAGAGAAAAGCTGTGTTTTTTGAGCTGCTGCTTCATTATCTGTGTCTGAGCCACTTGGGTAAATCTAAACAAAGACCAAACACCATCCATCCATCTTCTACCACTTTATCCTCCACATGAGGGTCTCATGGCGAGATAAAGTAGCAAATATAATCTGAAGTTATCTTAGACAGTTGTAGATTATATTCAGTAAGCTTTTTCATCAAGAGGTTTTCACTGTGTCCCCACTGGCAGCCATGTTTGATGTTTGTGTGTGAGGTGAAGGTGTACAAGTGGAATAAATGCGGAATAAAATGTTGAAAAAAGATAGACTTCAGGAACACACTCAGCACTAATGTGTGAGACATTTTACTTGTTACTTCAATTGTCAGCTGAATCAGCAGAATAACAGTTTTCTCATGAAAAAGGGGAGGAAGAGACGGAAGTACCGCACCAGATATGAGTCCTGTAACCTTTGAGATCTGAAAGTGCGTTTTCACACACAGGACGGGGTCTGGCAGGTCCAACCCTCCCTGCTTCCCTCTCTTCCCCCACATGCTACTGGGTACGTGGTCCTTAGCTGGTGGACCCTCTCTGCCTCTACCATCTACAGTATTGATCCTCTGTCTCATCAACAACTCCATTAGACTGCACAGGATAAGGAATTGCACTGAAATTCAACCTGCATTTCACTTATTAAAAAGGATGGGGGGTTGCTGAAGTGCATCTCTGTGCAGTTTAAATAAGCATGAAAATAGTGTGCCATTGACTTCAGACAAGGTTTTTCTGGTCAGTGGCACAGTGGCTTCCCTTTGTGCCAAGATAGCACAACAATGCACTGACCACACGTCATTTTACCTAAGCCTCAAAATCTTGTCTGTCTGGAATTCTTTGCCTTTTTATAACAACCATGTCCTGTGAGTAAGTGCTTTGGCCAATTTTTCCAGAATAACTTTCAATATCTGGCAGTTATTTACAATGTACTGCATGTTAAAATAGTGTGTTGACTATTTAAAATGAAGAAAAACAAAAGTTGTACAATCTCCAAAAACAAGCAAACAAATTGAAAAAACGATGTAAATATGCTAATTCGCCGATAGCACAAACCATCGCATAGTTACGTTAATGCAAAGTACGCTTGCACAAATGTTTTGTCTGCAATGCGTTCCGTGTTCAAGGGTTAAGACCAACACACACTCACTGGTGCACCGACACAATCTGGGCTCTGGATGTAAAATTGAATTTGTTGGTAAGACTTTCCGCTTCATTGTGTGCCAAATTGCACCAGTTTCCACCTTCTCCACGCTACCCCACAGTACAGAGAACTATACTGATGCTGTAGAAATCACCCAAAGTGTGTGACTTTTCTTGGGCAACTATAATCACTGAGGAAACTGAGCTGCTCAGAAAACAGCAGAACTCTGTGGTTATCCACCAGGGAGATCTCCATCTAACGCACATATTTTACCCACTGTGCCTTTATCTGCTGTGTGTTTTGCTTCTGCTCTTACTGGTATGTGTTGTCACTTGTTGTGACATTTTCTTTCACAAATCAGAACATTCTGCACTCCAATATGTGGGGAGGGGGTTCTCTCAGGGCCACTGTACGGAGGAGATAAATCCTGTAATATAATATTAAGAAGCTGTGTCTTTTTCTAACATATACTGTACATAAAGGTGATTTCTGCCAACAGACGATCTTTTTCTTTTTTTTTCCTTCTTTGCTTTCACTTTGCGTTCCCATAGCAACTCTTCAACTGCCAGGCCTTGAAGAAGCTAAGCATGCCTGATAACGACCTGTCCAACCTGCCCACCACCATAGCAAGCCTGGTCAACCTCAAAGAGCTGGACATCAGTAAAAATGGTAAGGAAATAAAAAAGAAAAGACACAGATGATTGATGCAGCCTGGAAAAAACGTAACAAACCTAAAAACCTAAAAAATCTACTATGTTCAACTGTAGGTTGATCAATCTTATTTCATATATGTATATATATATATATATACACACATATATATATATGTATAAAAATAATATGCAAAATAGCAGCAAATTTCTTGAGCTGATTTTCCTTCTCTGTGTCTCACAGGTATCCAGGAGTTTCCGGACAATATAAAATGCTGTAAAGGTCTGTCAGTGGTGGAGGCCAGTGTCAACCCTATCACCAAGTAATTGCCTGTTACCCTATATATACACGGCTATACAACCATATCATCCATGTATTCCCTATGTTATTGTCATTTGTTATATCAATACCAGTAGCGGTTGCTGGTCTTTCAAACAGTGGAAGCTCATTTCAGGCCCAGTTATTCATACATAAACGCGAAATGAAACCGAAATGCGACTTTCCTCACGAAATCCACACAAGACTGAGGAACAAAAGGTTTCTGCAACATCAGTCAAAAACTGGCTCCTGCTTTTTAGACAATTCCATCAATCGTCATGCAGAAGCAAGTCGATTGACTCCCAGAGTAGCTGAGCTTCCCTGGAAGTGACGTTTTTGCTGGATTTGTCCAATCAGCGTCAAGGAAAGACAAGCTATTCTGTGTCGTCGTCTCATAGAGAACAGTTGAAGCTGAGCTTTAAGTGGTTTTATTGCGGAGGCTGCTACGGGAATACTAAAATCACGTAGTAAAAACAGCTGATTCTGAACAAACTAGTGACTCCTTGCATTTACATTTAAGCATTTAGCAGACACTTTTATCCAAAGCCACTTGAGAGTGCAGAGGTGGCTCCAAGTGCAGAAGGAGATTGTGCAGGGGAGGGGGTAAAGGTAAGAGCTAGAACACAAGAGGCTCTTGGAAGAGCTGGGTCTTCAAGGGCCTCTTGACGATAGACAGGGGACGGCCCCTGTTCTGGTAGCGCTCGGTAGGTCATTCTGACACAAGAAAAGCTCTAATCGTGTTCTGGCGCACGTTTAGTATTGAGAAATAAACACAACACAGAACATAATTTTAGAGGAGGCAACGTTGTGGTGTTTGACTTTCTCTCATGTGGTGCTATTTATGGAGCTGGTGTAAAGTTAGTAACTTGTTTTCCTTGTTTTTGCAGCGTAATGTCCATGAAGCATAACGAGACTCAGCCACACAGTATACTGCAGACAGATGTGTGCGTGTGTGTGTGTGTGTGTGTGTGTGTGGGATGAGTCATCTGCGGGTTCACAGCAGCAAGCAATTTTTGCAGGGCTTGTTAGGGAAACATTGTCCATGTTATATTCCACTGAGGCCCTTCAAGGACACACTTTCTTTGTCTCTCTCTCTCTCTCGCTCTCTCTCATATCCCAGACTCCCAGATGGTTTTACGCAGCTCCTGAATCTGACCCAGCTCTTCTTAAACGATGCCTTCCTGGAGTGTCTGCCGTCTAACTTTGGCAGGTAAACTTGTGTGTGTGTGCTCACAGGTGTAATAGGCGTGTGTTTCCAAAAACTCTCTCTCTATGGGGACCCACTTTTTAAAATCACAATATGAATCATGGCAAGACGTAAAATCCTGAATAATTTCCGAGAGATGTTAATTACAGCTTCATTCTATGCATGTTATTTAAAACATACACACACAAATCTTTACTAACAGGTTGGAAAATGTCTTTTATTTTTTAATTTGAATGGGTCTTTTGCCTCATTTACATCATTTGGCCCACTATTATTATTATTCCTAGTAACAGTTCAAGTTTGAGTTTTTGTGCCTTCTGTTATCCAGACTCTCCAAACTACGGATCCTTGAGCTGAGAGAGAACCACCTGAAAACCATGCCAAAGTAAGATAAAGCACCATATGTGACTGCGGCTGTTTGTCCAAACAAATACACACACGCACACTGTACACAGACAGACAGAGAGAGACATGTCCCATGTTACTAACAAGTGTATGTTCGCCTTCTCAAGCAAGATTACGATTATTAATCCCAGACAGGTGTTCATAAATACCGGGGAAGCCTGTGAGAACAGCAGTGTGTTTAAGTGTTTTTAGTTCATTATTATGCAACGGAATAATCACATAACCACAGACAGAGAAAGTGCAGGGCGTTGTTCAAGGCTACAAGTAGTCTGCAGTAAATAGTCATAATAATAATCATTGGAAGAAGAGTGCACAATAACGTTCGCAAAGAAATGCTTCAAGGCAAAAGGCCCGGTGTTGCCTGTACCAATGTTTCATGTTGTTCCTCTCCTCTCAGGTCCATCCACAGACTGACACAGTTGGAGAGGTTGGATCTGGGTAGCAATGAATTTTCTGAACTGGTGAGAATGACTGTGGTCATATTGTTATGTTATAGTCGCTGTGTATTAAGAATTAAGAATCACAGTGGATTACAACAGTTTCATGAAAAGAGAAAAAAAACAACCTCTGGAGACACTTAACACATTTTTGGAGCCATGAATAATCATAATTTATGTTTTGTCACTTAATATTCATTATATTTTTAAAGTACCTAATTATATACATCAACTATATACTTTTTTGTGTCTGATACCACAGTCCTGAGTGTTTGCTCATATCAGTATCAGTCGGATACAGTCTTTGTTGCAAAGTTACACCGGTCTGGTTTGTTTTTTTCTTTTTTTATCTTAACATAATTCCATAGGTCACATGATCTTGGTTTGCATGAATCTCTATTTTGTTAGTTACCTTTTTTTTATTTATTTTTTTTTATTTTATTTTTTTTTATTTAGGGCCACACGGTGGTGTAGTGGTTAGCACTCTCGCCTTGCAGCGAGAAGACCCGGGTTCGAGCCCCGGTTAGAATAAGGGCCTTTCTGCATGGAGTTTGCATGTTCTCCCCGTGTGTGCGTGGGTTCTCTCCGGGTTCTCCGGCTTCCTCCCACAGTCCAAAAACATGCAATGTGGGGATTAGGTGAATTGGACACTCTAAATTGACCATAGGAGTGAGTGTGAGAGTGAATGGTTGTTTGTCTCTAGTTGTGTGTTGCCCTGCGATGGACTGGCAAACTGTCCAGGGTGTACCCCGCCTATCGCCCGATGTAGCTGAGATTGGCACAGCACCCCCCGCGACCCTCTGGTGGAGGATAAAGCGGTTAGATGATGACTGACTGACTGACCTTTTTTATTTAGTCAAAATTATCTTTTCACTCACATCTGTCTTCCCATCCTTAACATAACTTCTCTTTATGTCACCATTTTAACTCACAAAAACTCAATGTTTACTTTCTTGCTTCAGATGCTGGTTTAAGATTTAACTAGAGATCACTCCAGCACATTATGTGACCAGCTAGCAAAATCATATCAAGTTTTTATTTGCTTTTCTTCATATATTACACATTTTAAAATGCTTTTGTGCAGACTCTACAAATTCTACTATGAGCTACACTTTTTTTCCAGACTTTTTCTAGACTTTTGAAGGTGTGGAAATCAGCGTTTCAAAATTCCATAAAGCCCCCTGTACAAAGGATATCAACAAATCTGTGTTAAATCAGCCATTTCTGTGACATTTAGGGTTTTCAGATCATATTGTGAACATGTTTGTGTTTCTCACATACTAATTATGGTATAGACACATCCTTACATATGTCAACTCACTGTTTAATCACTCTGTCTGTTCCTCTACGTGCGTGTTAGCCAGAGGTTTTGGAACAAATCCACAACTTGAAGGAGCTGTGGCTGGATAACAACTCTCTTCAGTCAATACCAGGGGTAAGACGTGTGTGTGTATGTGTGTGTCTGTGTCTGTGTGTCTGTGTGTGACAAAAAGCAGCACTGGGAATAATTGAATGCCATTCTGCTTAAACATGTTTTGCCACGCCGCCTGTTTTTTGTCATTTGATTGTCTCCTCCTCCCTTTGTCTCCTCGTCCCTCGTCTCTGCAGTCAATAGGGAAGCTTCGTCAGTTGCGGTATCTGGACTTGGCTAAGAATCGCATTGAGACGTTGGACACAGACGTCTCAGGCTGTGAGGCCTTAGAGGACCTGCTGCTGTCCTCCAACATGCTTCAGCACCTCCCTGACTCTATAGGTACACACACACACGTAATTACACACACATACAATTACACACAACCAATATCTGTGCAACAGTGTCTCTCAAAAAGAACATGACACCAAGTCCATTGACTCAAAAGATGTAAATCTTTCAAACTGGGTCACATTATTACTCAATTAACCCTTAATTGAGTATTAAGACAAATTGAAAAGAAAAAAATATTTTAATATTCAGAGAATAAAGTCGTCATTTTATAAGAATAAAGTCGTAATTTTACGAGAATAAAGTTGTAATATTATGAGAATAAAGTCATAATCTTATGAGAATAAAGTCATAATATTATGAGAATAAAGTCGAAATTTTCTCTCAAATTCTCTCAATTTTATTCCCGAGAGATTAAGACTATATTCTCATATTACAACTTTATTCTCGAATGATTAGGACTTTATTCTGATAATATTACAACTTTATTCTCAAAAGATAACGACTATATTCTCCAAAGATTACGACTTTATTGTCATAATATTATGACTTTATTCTTGAGTTTGGCCCTAATACTCCATCCTAACATGTAAATAAACCAAATGACTTATATTTTAACACTTATACAAATATACTTATGGGTATACTTAAGTGTATTTTTTGCTTCAGAACGTTACACGCTGGACCTTTAGTGCAGTAGCTGTTCTCTGTGGTTTTCAAATGATGCTCTAACAGGAATAAATGTAACATTTTGTTTGGGGCTATTTTCAGTGTCTCTGATTAACATGCATTAGGTTTGCTGGGGAATAATTATGGCAGGAGGATGGTGTGTGTGTGCATGTGTGTGTGTGGGAGTAAATCAAAATAAACTGTGGTGCCCATGGTAATGAAGGACTGGATGGTGTTTCTGATACAGTTTGTAGCCAACGCTGATGTTCTTCGGTGAAGAGGAATAAGCCTGTGAACACTTTGGGCGACACAGGCAGCGTTTGATGAAAAGCATCAGGTTTATTTTGGGGTTGTGTTCACACAAAGAAGACGTTTTAAATTACCACGGCTCCCTGCTATGATATTAATAACTGGTATTTCAGACCACAGTGTGCTGTGTTTGTGTCTTTGACGAGAAACCACATGTTCACGATGCGATGTGTGCTTCTGTGGAACAGGGATGTTGAAGAAGCTGACAACTCTGAAGGTGGACGACAACCAGCTGACCTCACTGCCCAACACCATTGGGAGGTATGATACGACACACACACACACACACATCAAAACACACAAATAAAATAATCGCACCTAAATCGTACCATTGTATCTTCTGTCAGGAGGGGATGATTGTACATTTTTTTTGGTGGGTTGTTGTTGTTTTCCTTGTTGACTACTGTTAGCTGCTGTGTTGTTATACTGGCTGATGATTGGGGGGTTCTGTGTGTTATGTTTGCTGCGTTGCCGTGGCATTAGTCCGAAGCCCAAGCAAGGGTGAGTAACATTAGCCTCCTGGATCCAGGGGTGCGTTCAGAGACAGACAGATGTTCAAATGCGTTGCAGGTAGCAAGGAAATTACATGCAAACATGAATTCTGTCCAAAGTTAAAGGCACATACCGTGATAATTTGATCTTCGTGGTTTCCAAACTTTTTCAATATTTGGGTTGAAATGAAGTGCCTTGCTAAAAAAAAACAAAAAACACATGGTTTGGAACCGCAGGAATGATTGCATGTAAAAAAAGATCACAGTTATTTTGAACAATTCTCATTATCATCCATCACAGTTGTACAAGCTGCTGCTTGGGGGCCCCTGATCAGCAGGGGTCCCCCAGGGAAAACAGGAGGAAAAAAAACATTTTTACAAAGAAATCGAGATATTTTTAGGTATATTTGGATATCTTAATAGTGTTGAGCTGAAGTGATTTGGTTTTATTGAGTTGAAAATTTTGCTAATTTAGTGCACAATTCTAGTACAGTTCTAAAGCAAAGGAATTAAACTGGTTTATTTGTTTAATTTAAATTCAGTGTCACCACGCTGATACAGAAGTGCAAATTAATACTTGGCCCTCTAAGGTTAAAAAACACTGGTTTGGAAGTAAATCAAATTCACCTTAGGGCCCCATAAAGGCTTGGGCCAACACTGGTTTTAAATTAATTTACAGTATTCAATTATGTTGCTTTAAAAAAGAAAGGAATTTGTCAGTCAAACATTCTGAAGTCTTTACATGTGTCACTGAATAGTCTGTGCATGTTTAACTTCATGGTTGATAGAACTGAGAGGAAAGACAACCTGAACAATTACCATCAGTTTTGGGTTTAAAATAATCTGATTCCGTGTCTGTGTTAAACAGTTTACTCTTCATAGAGACAAACCAGAGTGAATCTGTGATGGATTATATCTTTTAAAAACACTGCAGATTTTGTTAAACAGTCAACTGAACACTCTTTGCAACGCATTTGTATCTGAACACTGGAAAAAAACAAACATTTTGTCTTCCTGAACAAGTCCCAGATTTTAGGCTCAACAAACAGCATTGTAGATGCATTATTTCCCCTCGGGATCCTTTGTATTACCTCATCAGTATGAACTGTACTTATGCTGTTTATGTGTGTGTTTTTACTCAACAACAACAATAATAATAATAATTAATTATCCCATTATTACCCTTCTATTTATGCAAAACATGAGTCTATATTCCCATTTGAGATGTTATAAAAAGCTTTATTTACTTAAAGTCCATGTGTATATTACAATATTACAGTGTGTATATGTATCTAAATGATTTAAGTTACTGTTCATCTATCACCATTTTTAGTTTCAGAGAAAGAAAAAGTCGAGTCCAGTCTTTGCTGTTTGATGGCAGTGAGCATCTGTAATGTTGCCTTTCTGCTGCCTGCTCCCTCTCTTTTTTTTGCACACCTTATTCCTTTATTTCAAAGTTAAGTTGTAAGCTCTATTTTCAGTATTTTCAGTCCTTGATCTTTCCAGGCCATTGTTGTGTTATGTCACAGTTGTGAAATGGGTCATGATACACATTATACTGTACATGTCTCTGAGTTTATGCTGGTATGAAGCTTTATTTTGCTCACTTTAGCTACATTTCTGAAGTGATCTCGTGCAGCAGGCGTGAGGTCAGAGGCACAGAGAAGAGACTGCGTTGTTGTCCCATCTTTAAGTGGCTTATCGGAGTCTGAGATCAGGTGCAGCTTCTTCTTTGCCTCTTTTTGGAGTAAAGCATACATTACTGCCCCCTGAGACCCGGAGATTGATGCTTTATACCGACTTTATACCACCTTTCTCTGGGAGCTTTGGGGACTGACTGTCTCAACCACCGTGTGGCAGACCTGAGTCCTGAGTGGGAGTGACTTTAAAGCAGAACGTGAAAGCAGGAGTTTAACTTTCTTGCTGAGTCACTGGAACACATTAGTATACTTTGAGAGGTCCAAAGAGAGATGTGAATCTGTAAAATGACCCACTGATGTTTCATTTTGGGAAACCAGAGGGCATCTAAAAAAAATCATACAAGGAGACATTAAAAGTCTAAGCCACGCGGTTTGGTGCAGGGGTTAGAAACCAGGTTTCCTCCCACAGTCCAAACTTGGGCAGATTTGGAGATTAGGTAAATTGGACACTCTTAATTGACTGTAGGTGTGAGTATGTGAGTGGATGGTTATTTGTCTCTATATGTCCCTGTGATGGACGGGTGACCTGTCCAGGGTGTACCCCGCCTTTCACCCAGCTGGGATTGGCACCAGCAACCCCATGACCCTAATGTGGAGGATAAAGTGGTAAAAGATGGAGATCAAAAGTTTCATTTGGCACATTCAGTTCGTGCTTGGGAGATATTTTTCTCCTCCATCTATATTTAGTTTTAAGTAGAAATAAAAATGCCTGAAGGAAAAACTATTCTCTCATTTCCTCCTCTCTACCTTACTCTCTTCTCCTCTCCTCTCCTCTCCTCTGTCGCACCGTATGGTGGCCCAGATGGTCCGGTCCACTAGGAATAATAATAGCAGACTAATGCAATGTTAACAGTGACAGTACGTTTATGTAAAACTGTTGTCTCATTAGCATTAGCCGGCTGGAAGCGTGCTGAAAGGCCAGTGATGGCAGTGAGGGTCGGGCTGGAGGCTGGTGAGGGTCATGTTTAAGGCCGGCTTTGGATGTTACTGTGAATCCTGAAGATGAGATTGAAAAATGAGGATTAGTGGGCATCAAATTAAATCAGATTAATTGTTGACTTAGTGTAATTTATTAGTAATGGCTTAATGAATTGATTGAGTATTATTATTATTATTATTATTATTATTATTATTATTATTATAAAATTATGACATATTTTTCCTACTCATCATAACATATTAAAGGAGACAACTTGCGTTATTATATATTTTTTTATTATTATTATTATTATTATTGTTATTATTGTCAACAAATCCCCTAAAAAAAAGACCAAAACCAGACTTTAAGACACCCTCACGTTGTCAGTGACTGACGATGTAAATCAGTGAAAGGTTAAAAAATAAAGTTTAATTTTAAGCCTCAGTAAACTGCTTAAACAGCTGTGCATTCCAGCTCTAAACACACTATTAACACCACGGTGAATAGTGCATTGTTTTCCAGCTCGAGATTAAAAAACATTTTGTGCACCGACGAGCAGTGGGATGTGGGATGAACTAAAAATAAACGACACAGCTTGTGTTCATGTTAATGAAGTAGCATGAAACCCAGTGCAACAATGGAGCTCACTGATTTGTTTTTTTTGTAGTTTTTGGGACAATAACGGAGCGAAATACAGTATGGCGACAGAAACATCACCTGAGAGGGAACTGACTCATTCGTGGTTTCAGTCTAACCAGAGGATTTGCTGACATTAAAAAAAAGTAGCACCTCCCTTACCCTTTAAAGCCCCGTACAGCTTAAGTGATCTAGTGTTGTACAGTAGCAGAGACTTTGCAGCCTGAAGGATGATTTCCTGTGTGTGTCATTTTCTCGGTATCTCTTTCTGTCTGTCTGTTTATTTCATGCAGTCTGTCTCTGTTGGAGGAGTTGGACTGTAGTTGTAATGAATTGGAGTCGTTGCCTCCCACCATCGGGTACCTGCACAGCCTGAGGACCTTCGCTGCTGATGAGAACTTCCTCACAGACCTGCCCCGGGAGGTACGGACATCACTCAATCCCTCACTCACTCACTCACTCACTCACTCACTCACTCACTCACTCACTCACTCACCTTCTACCCCTTTATCCTCCACATGAGGGTCACGGAGGGTGCTGATGCCAATCCCAGCTGACTGAATTAGGTGTCCAATTTGCCTAATTCCCAGAACTAAAACCATTAATTTAGTATTTATTTTACTAAGCTAAAATAATTCCCTTACGTTTACATTTTTATCTTACTCTGAATTTTGTTTTCATTGTGACAATAGCATTTTTAAATGGCAATGTAACCAAATCTAAGTCACGCAGGAGTGAACAAATGGAAAAAATATGGAGTAATTTTTTTCACCCACAGTAATTTTCCCCTTGTGGGATTAATAAAGTCTTATCTTATCTTATCTTATCTAATAGCTGGTAGAAATAGGAAACAGCCAACCCAGTCTTTTCCCTGCACTGTAACCAGGTTGGATGGTTTATTTGCATGTTTCAGATTGGCAACTGCAAGAACGTGACAGTGATGTCGCTGCGCTCCAACAAACTGGAGTTTCTTCCTGATGAGATCGGACAGATGACCAAACTACGAGTCCTTAACCTCAGTGACAACAGGTACACACACACACACACACTTACACACTTACATACATGTTTGTGCAACCATTCTGCATAGGGCACTTCCTGTAAAGACAGCTTTATCCCAAACATTAACCATGACTAACCACAAGTCACCTTCAAAAAGCCCTTAACTTAACCAGTTACTCAGAAATGAGCTTTTGTCTTAAAGTCAGTGTTTCTGCTAGAGTTCATGCACACACACACCGCACATACACATAGGCAACACTTTCTCAATGGCTGTTTTAGCTCCGTAGCTGCTCTCATGGACTACAGTTACTATGGGAATGGATGGAATGTGTTGCCATAGTTACATGCTCTGCAGGCTGTACAGTGCGTGGGCAGAAGAAACATCTCTCTTTCCTTTCTCACCCCTCCCTCTCCCTCTCAGGTTAAAGAATCTACCATTTACCTTCACTAAGCTGAAGGACCTGGCAGCTTTGTGGCTTTCTGACAATCAGGTTTGTGTCCTTCTCCCTCCCACACCTTCACTGCACCTGCCCTCAAGGCAGCTGCACCAACACGCCACGCAATCCATATATTGATCAGAATACCGGACTCATTCTGTGGGTACACACTGCACTATGTGCTGCTACTTGTCCTCAGTGTTAATTCAAACTCAATCTATCCTGCAGTGGAATATAAGGAAAAGACTTTCAGAACCCTTATAACATCATGTCCTGAACTGTACGAGTGCTATTGTGTCATTTATTGCCTGATAGTTACTGGCACTGGGATTTGGTGCAGCTTGGATGTTGCTGTGATGCTTAATATTTCATAACATTGTCTGATTTACAATGAATTAGCATTTCTGCTCAATATGTAACGTCATCATTTCAACACTGGAGGTGATGTAAGCGCTCGACACACTTGATAAATGACTGATATCGTATAAATTCATGAATATTGCACGAGCATCCAGGACAGTTTATGGAAGGTCTAATGTATTCCATTTTACTTGCGCAACAAACATATACAAGGCAATGTTAGGATGAGTGTGGCTGCAATATGGCTAATCGAGTACTTGTTTGGTTCATAAAATGTCACAAAATGTTGAAAATTGTGTACCAAACCTGGAAATGATGATGTTCTTGAATGTCTTGTTTTGTCCACAAACTATAATGATTTAGTTTTAGTGATTTCTTTGTTACATGGAGAAAAGAAAGCAGAAAATATTCACATTTAAGAAGATGAAACATCAGGAAACTTGACGTTTAATTTAGTAATCAATTAATAATCGAGTAATTGTTGTAGCCCTAAAGATTAGTGGGTCACAAAATGTCAAAAT
Source organism: Solea senegalensis (assembly GCF_019176455.1). Classification (NCBI taxonomy): domain Eukaryota; kingdom Metazoa; phylum Chordata; class Actinopteri; order Pleuronectiformes; family Soleidae; genus Solea; species Solea senegalensis. The sequence goes on from NC_058034.1 coordinate 17,336,445, forward strand.
AGTGCGAGAAACCAATATTTGTTCATTGTACTTGTTTTGTACTGATAACAATAACACTGTGCCAATACAGTTTCACTAAAATTATACTACATATCTCAGTTTATGGTGATTTTATTGTCTCCAAATACTCTTTTTTTTTTTTTTATTGAGAAATATGGCACATTTTGAAAAAAAAAAACATCACTGTATAGCACTGTAAGCCACAGTTGTGAAAACAGAGAAAAAATACTTATAATGTAATGTACATCACAAAGGAGCAGTAAAAGAACCATATTACTTTCTTGTTTTTTTTATATTCTTATTTTTCTGATAAAGAATTTTATCTATATGGCATGCACTGCATATCATCTCCCAATTGATTTTGGAAAATTGAAAACTGTCATTTTTCTGCACCTGATCAACTTAAAAATATTCACTCCTTTTTTTAAGTTTCGATGAACGTTGTCTTGAGAATATTACTAAATAACAATGTTTCTGTGTCCATGTTTGCAGTCCAAGGCTCTGATCCCTCTGCAGACAGAAGCCCACCCAGAAACCAAACAGAAGGTTCTGACCAACTACATGTTTCCTCAGCAACCACGACATGACGAGGGTACAAACTGTGTGCTACTGTGTCTCATAGTGAAAGGACATTTTGAAACTGAATGTTTTATATTTAGACTGGATATGTTTTCAAGTCTGTTGTGTTGTGTGTCTTTGTGGTTCTCAAACCTTTTATAACAAGTACCACCGGAGAAAGTACTGAGCTCTCAAAGTAACACCATTATCACCGTTAAACGTTAAAATACAGTGGTGTGAATAGGTTAATTTGCTCTGTCATCATCGTCCTCTTCCTCACATATACTTCACACACTGGTATAGTGAAATTAGATCAAGAGATAAGGTATACTTTAATTTAATTTAATTTAATTTAATTTAATTTAATTTAATTTAATTTAATTTAATTTAATTTAATTTAATTTAATTTAATTTAAGATTTTACGCACTCTGGTCAAAATTCCTCAGCTCCACTGCGTTCACATACCCTCGTATATACAGTAGAATACCATCATAAAGTACCATCAGAGGAAGCTTGGGTACCACTGGTTGTCCTCTTCCTATGGGTTCACGTTTAACGTGGAAGAAACTATACAATACACCAAACAATAAAACCAACATGTGATACAGCAATATATGCATACAATTCAGGAAAATTACTAAATTATATAGAAAGGAAATATAGTAAGTAAATATGTGTGCGTGTGTGTGTGCAGATTACCAGTCGGACAGTGACAGCTTTAATCCTACTCTGTGGGAGGAGCAGAGACAGCAGAGGATGACTGTGGCCTTTGACTTTGAGGACAAGAAAGAAGAGGAGGACAACTCTGGGAAGGTCAAGGTCAGCTTTGTCTGTCTCTCTCTCTCTCGCTCTCTCTTTCTCCCTCTGTCTCTCTCTCTCTTTCTGTCTTCCTCCCTCTCTCTCCCTTTCTCTCTTTCTGTCTGTCTCTGTCTATAAAACAGTGTTATGACCTGGGGTTGCTCCAGTTGTTCATGTAAAGGTTCAGCGACATTATTATGTGCCCAAAAAACCTGGTCAGCTGACGACCTTAATAAACTGAATGACCAGGTTATTCAGACATATTACAAGATAACAATGCCGGGATTCATTTGGCTCAAATGGAGGAAGGTGCAGGAAACATTCATTTTCACACATGAATTGGCCACCACAGATTCCAGACCTTCACTTTTTGATTGAGAATTCTTGGGTGCTGTGCTGGAGAAAACTAAATTCTCCTGTCATAAATGCAAGACTTTTATTATTATTTTGGGCTATTTGTTAATGTTTCTGTTCATGTTTTACATAAATGACTTTGGGGCACCTCTATTTCTTAGACTGAACCACAGTCTGTCATAGTCTTAAAAAGTCGTAAAATTGTTTTTAATTGGGCAACTCATTTTTTATTACTTTTATTTAAACAGATTGGTCACGGATATCGTTTACAACAAATAGCTGGGAAATATAGTAGCATGAAAGTACAGAACGCATAAATTAAAATTAATTTCATTCATTTCATTATAAACTACACTTGCACACAGACAACCTGGACTCCAAAGCTTTAATCTCGTGCATTAACACATTTCCATCTCTATCTGCAGGTGGAGATAAACCTGAAGCGCTACCCAACACCCTACCCCGAGGACCTGAAGAACATGGTCAAGTCGGTGCAAAGCCTTGTGGGGAAAAGCGTACACGCCGGGCACCAGCACCACCACCAGCATCAGCAACAGCACCAGCATCAGCATCAGCATCAACATCAACATCAGCATCAGCATCAGCATCCGCACCAGCACCAGCTGAGCACAGGCACTGCCACGTCAGCAGGAACCAACATGGAACACTCGCACCTCAGCAAAGAACAGTATGAGCCGCCATGGCCGCTACCGCCTAAAGAGGTAGGAAACACAAACACACGTGCACATGAATCTACGCTTTTTAACCTCTGTTGTCGTAAGTAAGGTGTGTTCTTACAGTATGTGCTGCAGGTAAAGGACAGGGAGCACAGGTTATCTGACATACTTTTTTATTTCTTTTGTCTATTCAGCTGATGTGTGACTCTGCGTACATTTGCCAGGTGACAGACAGAGAGATGCAGGACTTCTCTCAGTCTCAGCTCATGGATCAGGGATCAATGCATAACTCTGGCATCGACATTCCCAAGAGGAAAGATAAAGAGGATTTGACCGAGAGCTCAGAGGTTTGTTACAGAGTGTTCTGCACACTAACAGAGGATTGCACTGGAGCAAGGGAGGACTGCAGCTATTCTTGTTGGGACTCTGCATTGGCTTCCATTTATTTGGACAGTTTAACCAAAACCTTATCCTCTAGGTCAAATCTTTACTTGCTTTACTTTAGTTGTTCATTTGAATCTGAGTCAAGAAATATCTTAATTCTTTTCTTTGTTACGTGACACTTGGTCCTGTTAGCGTAACTGTTAGCAAAGATGGCGGACTCTTTACATTCTGGTAATGCGGTCCGTCCCCCCCGAAATTTGCGTTGCAGTTTCAAGGCTCGGACCATGTGTCGGAAAGTGTCACTGGTGGGCACATAACAAAAAAAGAATGAAGATATTCCTCGGCTTTTCAAAAAATCTTCCCCTGGTCTAGTAATGCAAAGCTAGTCGGTGAAGTACTCCTTTAACTTAATTGATTTGAGTGTTACCAGAGTGTCAAAGTGGCTTTTGGTTTTCTCAACATTTTCACTGTCACTGTCATTTCAAGTGCATGAGCTGAACTACTGGTCCTCATAAGGGTCAGTGTTTATACCAGAGAAGGTAAAAGTGCACACACATGTGTGTTATCAGAGTTAAGATCACACTGCTGTACTGTTTACGAATCATAGTTGAATAAATCATGCTTCGCACACATCATAAAGCCTATAGAAGGTGATTTCCTATTGGCTCACTGTCCGTCTGTCTGTGTGTCTTTGAGCAGGACTCGATGGGCGGCTCCCCCAACGACATCCGTATCTCTGACATGAGGCCCACCCTGGTGGAACCACCCATGTACAAACCTAAAGTGGTTCTGCTGGGAAAAGACAAGAAAGGTATGAATGCTGTACTTTGAACGCACCGCTGCATAGAGACAAACACACACGCATACACAAATGCATGTGGTGTATTGTAAAGCACCGTGGGGCATGTTGTAAAAATGTCCATTAATTAGTCATCATGGCACGCAGCTTATTCCACCACATACGGTAAGAGAGGGAGGGAACACCACAGACGACCACATGGGAATCTTCTTTTTAGAGTGTGAGGTGTGCAGCTTTCTTGCTAGCTTGACGTCTTGCTAGCTTGACGTCTTGCTAGCTTGACGTCTTTTTTTTGTTGGAAAAACGCCAAAGTTTGATCTGAGGCAAACATTACAAACCTGTTTAATCTATTTTAAATAGGTTTATGACTTCAGCACTATAAGAGAATAATTCTCTCTCTTTAAAAAAATAGCAGGTCATGTCGTGTTTCAGTGCAGTAGAGTCAGGCTTTGTTTTGTTGTTGAGATGCTATTTAACCACAAAATCACAATATGTCAGTCAGCCACTGACACTTGTAAGTGTAGGTGTAGGTTCTTGTTGAGGCAGAGTGGTAGGTCAAAGTGTAAAGAATTCAGTTCAATAGTTCCCAGCCATAAATGATACGATACAACAGTATAATAAATAAATAAAAGACTGCATTCATAACCATGACACGGCAACGTTACAACACTCCTACAAACTGTGGGTGAAGCAGCTCAGGGCATGGTCACAAGGAAACAAGCATCAACCCTTGACACTGGACATTTAACAGCCTGATAACAGAAGGAATAAAAGAGTTTGAGTCATGGTTTGTTGTCCTCAGGGTTACGATATTGTCCGCCTGAAGCAAATTCACTGGAAAGAATATGGTCAGGTTGACTGATGGTACTTTCTGCTTTCCGTACCAACTGTGAACTCAAGTCGTTCAACTAATAGTCTTAGAGCAGACTTTGACGATGCTGTTCAACTGTTTATCAAAAGAAAAAAAAGAAAAAAAGTGAAAAGTCTCAATAAAACAATGATAAAAGCGTGTTGTCCATGCGTGGACAATATCCAGATATTTTTAAGTCTCCACAAGTTGGACTTTCTCACCCTGTGTGACACATGGTGTCACATGTCATATTCTTGAAGGGATGTTCCATTTTTTAGTACCAGATTTTAACCACCCCTTTTACTGGAGGATATAACAAGACTTTTTTCCTTTTGTTACATTTTTTTTTGTTTGTTTTGTTTTGTTTTAAATGTTTTTATTTTTTTCATATAAAAAATCAAGGTCCATGAAGGTTCCAAATATGGTACATTATTTTACAACATTATTTTAGAACATTATAGAACCATTTTTCCCAATCCTGGTCCTTGGGGACACCTGACGACAAGTTGATTGATTTAATCAACTTACCATCATTACATTTTGAGAAGACCGACCTCTATGATCGTACTTTTGCCTTCTGGAACTGCACTGAAGTTTGGAGTGTTGCAGGATCTCCGCGGATTTGTCAAATTTCATGATGCCGCTTTCTGCCTCTCTGGTGATTGGCTGGATGTTTCTAAGATCTTGTGGTAACGCACAGTAAAGCGGTTTTGGATGTCTTTGGAAGTTACCAAAATAGTTTGTTGCTAAAGGTTTTAAAAATGAGAATTGGGATTGGGCCTAATACACCAAGATTGCTATAGAGCAAGCAAGGCCCCCATGTGACTGTAAGAAAGAAGATGTGAGGGGAAAAAAATTAAATCCAGAGGGAGGTACAGAAAGATATCAGTCAGACATGACATGGGCTCTTTAGCAATTGTAAGAGGGCCATCTGACAGAAGAGGATGTGACATTTTAACTGAACAGCCGTGTCTGTATCTGTCTCTCTCTGTCTTTCTTTGTCCCTCTGCCTCCAGAATCTACAGATGAGGAGATGGATAAGCTCCACTGTCTGAACCACAGTGGATCCTCCGCCACCTACTCAGACTACTCCCCCTCACAAGGCTCCTCGGGCTCCTCCAACCCGCCTGCCAACACGCACTCGCACTCACACACGCACTCACACACGCACTCTCACGCACACCCACACCCTCCTGCCCTGCCGACCCCCAGCAAGGACCAGGCCCCACAGACACACTGGACCAACAGGTGCACACACAGACACACACAGACATGCCTGCTCCATCCTCAATGTCATCCCTGTCACTCCGACTATCCATCATCGTTTGCTCTTTTTCAATCATCCCACCATCTCCTCCATCTATCATTCATTGCATCCATCTATCCAATCATTCCATCCTTTCTCCTCTACCATATTTCTGCGTCTCCCTCGTCTTCCTCTGCTCATTCCGTCAAGGTCAAAGCCCCCTCTTTAGGATGCTGAAGATGTCTGTACACCTTCTCTCCTTCCCTTGATCATAGCTTCACGAATGTGAAAAATGGTGTGTTTAAAACAGAAAAGTTGCAACTGTAAATGACAACAAACGTCTCAGCATTGATTCCAGAAATGTTCAAAACTATAATAACAGCACTTGTTTTTCCTTATCTTACACCTTATTATATGTTGTATCTTGTTATATGATGATGATTTTTTTTGGGTGCAGAATACTATATTATATATAGTAAGTATATAAGTATATAGAGCTGAAAATGAATCTGGTCGAAGAACGACAGCTGTCTGTACGTCAACATGTCTTTATCAACCAACATACGCTGCCATGACAATGATGCTGAGGCGAGATCATTATCATCCAATTTGTCTGTCTGCCTCTAATTTTCATTGTGGGTGCATTAACGTCCTCTTAGGAATAATCTGACACATTTTGACATCCCGGCATGGCTGGAAATCTTTTATTCATGCACTGTAGCAACTTTCGACTCGAATACCAACCTTGACTACAGAGGCATGAGACAGATTTGTACCGCAAACAATCTTGTAGTAGATTGGATCAGCTAATTGTAGCTTTGTTGAACTCACAGCTTGTGAATATTAACATTCCGTGTAAACCTGGACTCTAATTAACTTAAAAGCCGTGTCTTTCTTTTCACTCTCCTCGACAGAAGCACATATCAAGGTTGAAAGCTTGATAATGTCATGTGCGGAGCCACAAGATAATGCACAGATCACAATCTGTGAACTTGTTACTTTGTCTGTGTTCCTGTGAAACTTGGTACATGAAAACAGCGAGCAGCAGCAGTGAGGGAGGGTGAGGGCATTAATACTTAATGTTCAAAGTGGTTCGGGAAAACATTAATTACTACAAACGTGGTTGTTGGCCAACTCTTATGTTTCAGAGAGAGGAAGAGAGAGTGTTGCCGTTTCCAGTTCCCACTGGCACAGATTAGATATACAGGACACAATAACATCATGCGTTATAATTCACTTGATAGTTAATATTATCCAGTGTAATTAGTGTTTACTATTGTCATCCTCATTGTAGACTGGCTCAGTCGTTCCCTAAGCCCATTGACTCCAAGCCCCTGCTATCCCAGAGAGAAACCCCTCCATCAGGAACCCTGCAGCAGCGCGGCGATCGACGCCCGCTCAGCGAGCCGTTTGACTGGTCCGAGGCTCCTCACTACGACAACACGGGTTTCGATGCCGAGGAGTCTCCCCTGGACCCTCCGACATCTACAAGTCAGGGGAACCCTCCGCTGGGCTCCAAGCCTCGCAGCCAGTCGACTCACGGACGCCGCCCACTCCTCAGGCAAGAGCGAATCGTAGGAGTACCTCTGGAGCTGGACACCCAGACACTCCCCTACCACGGGAACCAACGCTCCACCCCTGACAATGACCCGCAGTCCAACGCACCGCCACAGAATCCCTGGCAGAACTGGACCAGAACTCCCAGCCCACTGGAGGACAGAACTGCTTTTCCCTCTAAGCTGGACATGACGCCCAGCTCCAGCCCCAACCCTGACCGCAAGGATATGGACCCAAGGTAAGTGAAAGGTCACGTGACCTCTGGAGTCTACAGGTCTTTAGGTCAAACAACTATCTGCATTGTGCAGTCTGTTTATTTATCTGTAATGAAGAATTTCTACCTTTGTCTAGTTTTATTCTAAACATTCATAACTGTTTTCTGTCAATTTGTGGATTCTGTGAACATGATTTTAAACAATTTCGAGCACTGAACATTTCACCTCGCTCTGGATTAAGGGATTATTGGTTTGTGTAAGCTTTTTCCAGCTTTGTTTTTAATTAATTATTGATTATAATTATCTTCAGGTAAATTGGTATTTAAACAAAAGACATGCTCATTAAAAAATGATATATTCTGGACTCATTTCAAAGAGTATAAATAATGTAGTTGAAAAATGTCAGCTCACCTCCATTTATTATGTAATGGCACACTAATTTACCTGTTTTGTTAGTATAACTAACACGGATCAAATCTTTCATTTCTTTGCCCATGTTTTTAAGGCGTGAACAAGGAGCAGGGCCGTTGCCAGGCAGCTGGACGTACCATGACAATCAGGGGGATCAGAACAGGAAGGACCAGCTCACTGTCAGTGGGGGCAACAAGGTGACAGTGGTCATGAGCAAGAGCTCCGACCGCCTTTCCCCCATGATGAAAGAGACGAGATCCAGGTTTAAGAAGTCACAGAGCATTGATGAGATTGACATCGGCTCCTATAAGGTCTACAGGTAGGTTTACTTCTGTTATTATTTTTCTTTACAATGAGATAAATCCACTATTTGCCAAAGTTAAAGCTACTCAAGCCCATTCTCTCGCACTTCTCCTCGTAGTATCCCCATGGACAGCTACAGCTCCATCGAGCAGCAGACCAGTTTGGACCGGCAGGATCTGCCAGGGTCTATGGAGCAGACCAACATGGCTCGATCACAGTCCGCCCCCATGTTAGACGATGAGATGGGCTTCCCAGGACACGGCAACCAGAACCAGTCAGGACAGAACCAAAAACCCGCCATCCCACACAAAGCTTACCACTTTGACCAGAACTACAATCCCCAGGTCAGTGGCTACACACTCAGTCACTCCTTTATAAACTCTTTAATGTATCGCTTTTAGTTTTGTTTTTGTACACAAAAGATAAAGAAACAAAATAAATAAGAATATCTTAAAGTAAAAAAACAAAAAACATCAATGTTTTTGGTCGCTAACCGTCAAATCAAAGCTTCAGAGATACAGTCAAAACACTACAAGGAAAAAAAAAACTTTTTACTGTTGTATTGGTGGTCTGATTTTCTGTCTGTTCTTCTTTTCTACTTCATTCCCTCATCTTTTGGAATTTGAAATAAAGTGTCAGAGTTTTTCTCCACATGTGACGTGTGATGAGGAGAATCTCTGCGTTTGTGTTTTCCCAAATTAACGACTAAAACCCTGTTTCAACATGACCATTGTCAATAACACACATGTCCAGTAACAAGTTCCTTGTGACGCACCATTACTTGTATTAAACCACAACAATGTTGCATTCCCCGTTAACCATTCTCACCGATCAGGTGACCATGGACCGCCGGGTCCCTCCGCCCTTCCCCAACACACCCGATTATGTCAACCACGCGTCGAAGGCCTTGGAGTACATCAATCAGCCCGGGAAGACATTACCGAAAGAGTTGGTGAGCCCTCGCTATCGTGCATATCCTCCGCTGGAGATGTTTTCTTTCCCCCAAGCGCCAATCAACCAGGATGGTCAGCAGCAGCAGCCAATCCCGACGCAACGCTCCAGGCCCGGGTTTCTGAGGAGAGCAGATTCACTGGTGAGCTCCACTGAACTCGCCTTGTTCCGCAGAGTCCATGAGGCCCAGCAGGAGGCGCTGCAAGAGGCCCAGTACAGACAGCAGGTAGGAGGTGGTCTACATTGTCTGCCATGAATTTGGTGAATTTGCAGATTACGAGTGTTTCCCTTCTCCTCAGGCGGATCCGCCTCTTTATGGCCGAGCCCTCGCCTACTCCACCGCCATGGAGCACGCCGCTCTCACCAACATGGCCGACAGCCAGAGCCAGATGCTGCACAACAAGAGGAACGGTCGCTATGACGACGACTACACCAACTACCAGGAACAGAAGAAGCCCATGACCGGCTATCCAACCAAGAGCCTGACTCAGCGACGCCCCCTGTCTGCCAGGAGCTACAGCACTGAGACCTATGGAGCATCTCAGGTAGACGGACTTCCTGTCTCTTTCACTGCATCTGTAAATATCATCTACTTGGGTTAAACTTTTTTCTGTTACTATTAGTTGTCTTGTCAATGTCTCAGGAAATAAATGTCCATTAGAATGTTCTCAAATGTCTTTTTTCACCCAACAAAGAGTAAAAAAAATAAATAAAACAAACAACACAGCTATTAGACAAAACTTAATTTGTTATAGATCAGTGTATACTTTCATCTCCACTAATTACCTGAGCCCAGGTCTTTAAAGCAGCAGGTTCAGTGTTTGCCTGCTGCTAAAAAGCTTGGCATGCACGCTTTGCTTTTGTCACATTACAGATCACAAGGCAATCCCACGTACAGTACATAAATAATCTCTTCAGGGTGTAGTGAGTTGGCCCAAAGTTAGACTTTCCCAAAATAGCCTCAGGGAGTCACATACTGATGAGATCAGCACAGCGATTCATCTGAAACAAGAGAGAGAAGCGGCGAAGAGCAGGGAAGTAACTGCTGAGCATTTATGACTGCAGTCTTATTCTTACTGTATTTCTATAGAAGTTAAAAACCAAAGATGAAGGGTTAAAATTGTCCTTTTGGTTTAACCCCATCTTCCCCCATAATTGTCCTGTATGTGGTTCTGGTGGGTTGACATGCTGGAGGTCTGGTTCAAGGATGGTAAAGTCATTTGTATAGTTTGCCCATGTTGGTCCAAACTGTATAAATGGGCGTTTGGAAGGCAATTTGTATAAAATTTTGATTAATTGTTCAGCTCTAGTTAATACTACAGACTGATTAGACATGTGTCACACCTTGATGAAGACAGACTTGATGTGCATTGGGCTGTTTTTTGCCTTTATCCTGGAGAAATGAATGTCAAATATCAGTTTTATCTCCCAGAACTTCTGAGATTGTGTTGTGTTGGTGTCATTTTACCTGCTAAAAACCACCTCTTAGATCCTCCTTCGCAAAGAAATGTACATTAATGTCAAAATATTTGTAGGAGCCATATATTCATTTGTATTTTCTTGGTTCATTATTCCTGAACAGGTGTTGTTAACAGGTGTTAACAGGTGTAGTAACGTCGCAACAGAGTGTGGATGGTACGCAAATAAATGCAATTTGAGTTGAAGTATAATTGTAGTATTTGTATTGTATTATATAGTATTTTGGCATCAGTCTCTCCGAGTTACACGTCTGAACAATTTAGCAATTAGCAATCGGTAAAATGGGACTTGGTCACTACAATATTGACTTATCCAATGTTTTTGTTCATGAAACAATACGTGTTTACTGCGTACGATCATTTTACCCTTTTTAAGTTGTAACAACAACAACACATGTGAGCAAAGGGTTGGCCCTCTAAAACGAATATTAAATACAGAACAGGTTTCAGGGTTTATAATCATCTTTCTACGTTTATATTATTGTGTTCACCGGGTCTTGAGATAATGATCTGCCTCTTTAGTTGCTAAATGATCCACTAAAAAACCAAACCGTCACAGGCTGTTAATCCAAAATCTATGAACTGAACAGTGAACTACTCCAGTGTCTCCAGTCACACGTGCATATTGTATTACCTTATAGCCCATGAAAGTCTGTTTACGCTCTTGTGTTTTCAGGCCCGTCCGGTGTCAGCTCGTCCCACCATGGCCGCCCTGCTGGAGAAGATGCCTCCTGACTACACCCTGGCAACCTGCCCCGAGAAATCACCCGACGACACCATCAAAGTCAGACCTGTCGTACCGCAGAAACCTGAAGATATCACGTCCAAGATGCCTGCCGACTGGAGGCAACAGCTACTCAGGCACATAGAGGCTAAACGACTGGACAGGGTAAGTCTGGGCAGTGTAGGCTCACCGAGAAGGACACACACACACACACACACACACGCACACACAGAGCATTCAGAAGCCCCTCTTGTCTGTATCCGTGTAAGTCTGTGTTGTAAGGTTGATCAGATATGTGTTCCGGCTGCATGTGTCCTCTTCACATTGTTGCTCTTGTCAGCCTGACCTACTGAACACCTGCTCTACACTCACTACTGTGCTGAGGACATCACATGTCACACACTCACACACAAGGGGATATAGAGAGAGCTACAGAGTTGTTTTTATTTTTATTTTTATTTTTATTTTTAAGTCATTTTTAGTTTAATTTTGCTGCATGATTATGCATTCACTATTACACACTACAGAAGAAGACAGAGAGGAATAAGGAAAAATGACTTCATAATTCAAGTTGATTGAGGTTTCATTTTTTTAGTTCTTTGGCTTTGTTTTTAGTGTTTTGATATTTTACTGCTCAACACCTTCAAAGTTAATTCAACCCTTAGAACACAGAGCGTTCAGGCTGCTATGTTAAACATATACAGAGTCTTTTATTCAGTGTAACCTGTATATACTGTAAATCTAATGAATTTTCACTAACTATATAAACACACCTAAGCGAAAAGTACTTAAAAAATCAGATTTGAATTTGTAAATTTGGAAATAAGTCACAAAAATTTAAAACATTTGTCCATTTTGTAACTTCTCCACAATTATCGTTACTCTTGTTTGTTTGTTTGTTTGTTTTACATATACTATGTAAAATGAATCAGAACTTTTACTCGACATAAGAACAAGACAAGATAAGATAAACACACATGCGAGGATGGCCATATAAGGCAGGGGTGGGGGAAGTTTTTGACTTTTAAAATTTGACAGATGGGCCGGGCCAAGGCCAGATGCATACATATGCATCGGTAATGTAACCGAGCATCTGGGGGTCGCCCAAATTGTTCGTAAAATGAATAACAGAGCATCGATACGGGACGAGACGTGAGTTAGCTGCTTCAGGTAGCCACCGCTTCCCACTCACACTTTTATTAGCAGCGTAAAACAAGAACAGTGGAAGTCCGCCAACTAGATAAGATGAGAGAACAATCTGTTACAGAAATAACAGCGTGTATCCCGGGCTCCTCCAAATCAAGTCACTGTACGAATACAGCTAATGCGCCACCTGGTGGAACGCCTGGTGTTACAGGTCGAGGTCAAATGAATGCAGTCATAATTATGATATGACTTGATTTGTGCAATTAAAAAGAAAAGTTTGCCCACCCCTCATATAAGGAGTATAAGGAGTATTATTCCCGTAGCATTAGTTCAGGATGAGGATATTTTGCAGGGCAGCTGATGCATCAACACTGATCACGGTAGATCTAAAAACAGTTCAATATTTTGAGCATTCACTTTCTTGCCAGTTTTAGATGAGACAGTTGATGGCACTGATCTCTGTGTGTTTAACTTAGCGTAACTCGGAAAAAATAAAAAAATCGACCGTGAGCACCTTTAAATTTCACTAATTGACGTAGACGCCACATTTCTCGCGAGGCTTAATTAGTCCCTGGAGCCTGGGCTCACAGAAGACTTTTAGAAAGCATGCGGCCCAGTAAACAGACAGACAGACGGAGCTGATCACTCCATTCACTTTGACACTTACTATATATATATAAAAGCACGTTAACTGCAAGTCTTATGAAAGACTCTTTCAACTTAATTTCCCTCCATGAGGCCTCACAAGATTTTAAAGTCCTATATTTAATTGGATATATTTTATTTACTCTCTCATATGACTGCTTTGAGTGTAAATATTTTATTTACTCTCTCATATGACCACTCAAAGCGGTCATCTTCTTACTAAGACCAGCAAATGTGAAAACAACAGTGGAATAATTCATTAGATCAGTTTAGTTGCTGATTTTAAGAGTGAAGAATCTGTGAAGAAATCCTTTGGTGTTACTTGCAAAAGTTACATTTATAATGGTTAGTGTTTGTTCTGCTTGTCCAGGCTCAAGAGGATTTCACTATATCATTAGTTGTTATATTCATATACAGTGGGATGCACAAAAAAGTGACAGATTCTAAATATGTAATTGATACTCTCATTATTATTTTTCAACTTTGACCCCATTGTCATTTTAAAAACAGGAATTGAATTATGTTTAAATGTATGTAGTGATTTATAGGAAGAAACTGTACATTATAAAAAGCTTTTTTAAAGAGTTGGAAAGCTGATTATTATTATCATTATTATTATTATTATTATTATTATTGGTCAGAGCCAGACAGACAGAAGTAGCCTCCTTGATTCTAGACTTTATGTCTCCTGAGTGAAGCGTCAGGCATGAGAGTGCTATCAAACCTTTCATTTATCTCTTAGAGCAAAGAAAAAAACACACTTTCCAAAAGTGCTGCACTAGCTCTTTGATCAGAACCGGTGTCTCGACAAAAATCAGACATATGAGAGGATGTCTGGAACACACAGTTACGGGGGGGGGGGTTAATAAACGTTTAATATCATGGAGAATCTCACAAGGAATCAATGTGTCACATTATGCTCTGAACCTGGTGAAAATGGTGTAAATAGGCCGAGACAAAGTCAGCTACAGACTTTTCACAGGAGGCAGATTTATTACCAATAAGATCATTAAATCTCTCATCATCCTCCTCTTCCTCAGATATACTTCACACACTGGTATAGAGACATTAGATCAAGATGGAGCGAGAGATAAGGTGACACTAATTATTATTATTTCATTTAGTATTGTTTGGTTTACATACCCTGGTCTATACAGTAGAACAGTATTTCTGATTTTCCTCCAATGGAAGCTCAGGTTTGAGAACCATGGGTTTTGACATTAGACACACAGACATTGTTGTAATGTAACTTACAATACACTTACTATACAAAATTCACATATCTTATTTATTTATTATATTTCTAGCAACCTTTACTTTACTTTCATTTCCTCTAACTATGTTTGTTACTACCAAATAACATGAAGAAGTTTTGCTAATGGTCTGTATTTATATAGAGCTTTTCTAGTCTTGATGAGCTGCTGTACACTAGCATTTTTGCCATTCAGCCATTCACGTGCTGCAACATCTTGCTCAAGGACACATATTATAGACTAGCAGAGCCAGGAATTGAACCCACAACCTTGCGGTTGAACTACAACTCGCCCTACTATTGAGCCGCCATGGCTCAATCCTAACTCCTCACTTTTTTAATACATTTACTTCTAAAACTCAAAAGTACATTTTAGTTCATATTAAGTACAGTAAATGTCATATGCTTTAAGACTTTAGACTTAAGTAATATTAAAGAAAAAAACATTAATTTTTAGATACTTTATACAAGACTGGAGACACAGGTTAACATACAAACTTAAGTCGGAATGAACTGTCCCAGCAGTTGTTGCTTGTTGTTGAACTGACCGATCACTAGCTAACATTTCTCTGTGCTTTCAGCAGCTCTGCACTCTGTTGTTGTTGTTGTTGTTTCTGTTTTGCTGTTACTTGTTTGTTTGGAGCTCACAGTGTGTTGTCGCTATGCAGCAGCCCGCTGTCTTTGCTCCGCCCCACTCCCCCCACCCCACCACCACATTCACCCATTATCATGTGATGTTGTCTTCTCCAATCAGAGTGGTGTCCTAAAGCACAACACGCTCACGCTGGGCATGCTCTGTCAGGGCGGGGGTAACGGCCAGGGGCGCAGCGGCACTTTGAACTTTAACCTATACAATAACACTAAGCATGAGCCCCCTGCTGGCCGCTGGCTGCCACTACCACCTGCTGCATCTGCTAACGCTGTGAGTATCCCTGTGAGAACAATGAACCCCTGGTACTGCTCTTATTACTGCTCACATCGGTAATTATAGAGGAAAGCTGCTTCTTCACCATACTACAGCCCCCATGAACCATTATTATTTAAGTGAGCGCCATTATTGTTATTATCTATTTATTATCACTACGCTTGTCTATCATCTCAAGCTCTAAGTATTGGTGAGTGGTGTCTGATACACTTTATTTTTACCGTTAAAATCCCATGAATCTTTTTTGACATGACTGCTCATCGTTCATAATGTCAATTAAAAAAGTAATTGTACTGACGAGTTTGTATTTATTGTAATATCTTGGTTCCAACAACGAGACGCTCTCCAAATTTTGCGACTGAAGCTTTGGCTCTTGTCTTTGCCATTGTGTATAAGTGTGTGTATTATGTTGTCGCTGCTGTGTTTGTTTACTCCATGAAGCTGACACACGTGTGTTATCAGTCACTGTAAAGGTTATTCTCCATTATTCACATTAGTCAACTTCATGCCAAAATAATAATAAAAATAAAACGTTACTTACTACTAAATTAAGCATTTGGATAATTTATTAAGCAATGTGTGATTCCTGAAACAAGCTCTCAGATGTTTCAGCTTCTTGAAAATGTAAATATTTTCTTTGCTCCATATCACAAATTAATCATTAAAACTGAATACTTTAAGATTTGTAGACACACATAATCAATGTGACGTTTTACAAATAGAATTTTTTTTCTGACATGATAGAGACCAAACAACTAATCAGTCAATCAATCAATCAATCAGTCAAGTAGTAGAGAGATTAATCAATTATGAAAACAACAGTTCATTGCATCCGTAGAAATTATATTATTTCTATTAGCTCTATACTCATGTCATAGTTTTAAGGGTTTATTAAGGGGAAAATGCCTGGGGAAAAAAACTTCCCTGCATCCCTACATTCACACAGACCTGATAAAATAGATCAGCTGATTAGTAAAACACTTAAAAATTAGCATTTTTATTAATATTATTATTATTATTTTAAGATGAAAGTTTTATTCATAATTATATTCTTCTTCTTCTTATTATTATTATTATTATTATTATTGTTGTTGTTGTTATTACTATATTACTATTATTATTATTATTATTCATATATATATATTCATATAATCATAACACATGTAAGAAATAAATAGACACTAAATAGTGTCAAAACCAGTTAAAATGTGTTAAAAACATGTACATTTAGCTCATTTTGCAAAGTTTTCCAGTCACAGGGAGCGGCAAGCATTTTGTCCACGTTTGGTTCTCACTATATTGAAT
Organism: Solea senegalensis; assembly: GCF_019176455.1. Classification (NCBI taxonomy): domain Eukaryota; kingdom Metazoa; phylum Chordata; class Actinopteri; order Pleuronectiformes; family Soleidae; genus Solea; species Solea senegalensis. Next base: position 17,353,024 of record NC_058034.1, read on the forward strand.
AGAAATACTTTCAGATACTTTAAATCAGAAGCTTTTTGGGGTATAGGACAGGAGTAATAAACCCTGCCCCAAGGTGACTGGTGATACTTGGGAATAAAATCCTTCATCAACTAAAATAAATCATTTATTGCCAAACACCTGTCTGAAACTCAGGCAGGCATTTCTCAATGTAAACGTTGTAAATCTCCAGTAACGGTCACTGTCTCTGTCTCTCAGACTCCCTCTCAGCAGGCCGCCATGCTGGACAATGACCAGGAGGGGGTATCAGGGAGCAACCAGTGGGCTCCCTACTCACTTGGCAGGAGGGATGTCCCACCTGACAACCTCATGAAAAAGGTGAGCACTGAAATGAAGTCACGGGAATTTCTAATCATACAACTAAAGAAGCATCTCCAGTATTCAGTCTCCTCTTACACTGACCTAATTCTTTTTTACAGGGTGCCCACTCCCACAATACTTCACACCAATCACATAATACCATGATTGTCACGTCCTCTTCGTCCTCCTCGGCTACCACGCCTCATCGCGTGGTCGTGCAGCAGGCTTACGACGGAATGATGAATAAGGGAGGCCAATATCAACCAGGGATGCCCCTGTCAGTGGTTCCCTCTGGGGGCCCTGGGCAGTACCAAGGCAACATATCTCAAGGTAAAAACTAAAAAATAATCTTTATCTTTGTACAAGTTTTATAAGCATTGTTATTTAGAAAACTGCACTTTATATGTTGTCAAACAAAGAGGAGTTTGCTCAGTTACGCAGGGCGCAAACCACCAAAATGGACGCCATAAGTCAAAATGGCCGACTTCCTGTTGAGTTGAGGCCATGGTCCCAATGGACTTTTTTGTTTGTCTTGGGCTATAACATGTTCCCACCACGTTTTGTGAAATTTGGTGCAACTTAATCTTGGCTTGCTCGATCCACGTTTCAGCATAGGTGGCTGTTTTGGCCCCTAGCATTCGTGCTTGGGCCCTAATTATACTTGCCCTAGTAATATTTGACGTCCATGTGAATGTCCATGTATGTGTACCATGCAGCCTACACAATAAGCAGAAACAGGATGTTTTATTTTGTTAAACTCAATCTTTGTTCTCTTCAGCCCACACCGCTCCTGGTCAGGTTTACTCCAGCACCGGCATGTCCATGGCCCTGTCCCAGTCCGGGAACCAGCCCCAGTACAACCCCCACTCGTCCCACACCTCTCATCAGCCGTCCCTCCCTGCCACTAACCCCCAGTACCACAGTAACCAGGGCATGGTCCATAGCAACCAGGTTGTCATGACCACCCACACCAACCCACGGCCTCAGAGTGCCCGCAGCCTGTTGCAGACCAAAGGCCAGAAGAGCACAGACGGTTTCCAGGAACAGGTATTTTGTCCGTCTGTATCTCTGCAAACCACATTCTATGCTTCTGACAGAGTCTGTTTGAAATGTTCTTGTTTGATTTTGAATATACAGTGTTTGTACTCAGGGTTGCTCAATGCTGGTCTAGGGGACCCACTCCAACCCTGCTCCAACACACCTGAGTCAAACGTTCAGCTCATCAGCAAGCTCTGCAGAAGCCTGTTAGCGACCCACTTATTTGAATCAGGTGTGTTGGAGCGAGACCAGGATTGAGAAACCCTGTTAATACTAACCAGGTTTGAAAGGACAGTAGTTTCATGGGTAAGGTTGATAGGGCCACATATGCTTTTATATTCTAAAAGATTTAAGTCAGAATTCTGAGATCGCCATCGTGACTGTTTACTTTGAAGCGCTTTCATTTATTCATTAAAATATCAATATTTGCCTTGGAGTATCCATTATTGTATTGCAAGAGAGAGGACGATGATATATCACCAAATTTTGACCCACCTTTAATTTGCAAATGCTGTTGTTGATAAAGTCCACATATAACTTTGGAAGATAATAGCTGTTACAAGTAGCCAGTGCTCATTTTCCAACTTTATATTGGTTATATAAGTCTAGATTTGACCTAGATATAGCAGGTCCCAGATTTTAGTCTCTTGACAGACACAATCATTAACAGTCCATGATATAATATTATATTATAACTCTGTTTGGGAGATAAAGAGCATACTGCACCAGTTCAGGTAACTGCAACACAGCTGAGCTTCCTCAAGAATTCTGAATTAAACTCCACTGCAAGACACTTTTAAATAGGTCAGAAAAAAAGGGTCACTGGTCACTTTCCTCTCGCATCATGCAAAATGTCCATGTGTCATGGACACAATCATATTTTTATTGTTTCCTTGTTCATGTACATGTTTCATCTTCAGCTGTTGGATGGAAACCTACTGCTCATTCACTGTATATCAAAGTTAATGCACCACAGACTTACTGCAGATACAAAAATAAACAAGCTGACAGCTATGCTCACGGCGATATAATACAAGGGAACTACAGTAGGTGTGTGCGGTTACACAGAGACGACTGAAACCTTGTGCCGCAACATAAATTGTGCGCCTTGTCAAGTTTTGTTGAGCAACAATTATCAAAAGACTGAGTTCAAATCAGGTTTGAGGGTGAATTGTTTTTCCCTTCATTATGTTTTTCAAAGTAAAAAAAACTGACTGAGAACTCAGGACCTCCAGTATGTCTGCCAGTCACATGGATTTCACTTTGAGTTGTCTTCCTGTCTTCTTGTCTTTCTTTCTTTCTTTCTTTCTTTCTTTCTTTCTTTCTGTGTCTTTGTCTGCTCTGTTTTTCTGCCTCCCTTTCCTGCAGCTGTGCGTCAGAATAGAGAAGAACCCCGGTCTGGGTTTCAGTATCTCTGGTGGCATCAGTGGCCAGGGGAACCCCTTCAAACCCTCCGACATGGTACGACCCGACCCCCGGCCTGCCAGCCAATCGCATCCTCCCTGGCTTTGCCTCAGAGTTACCATGGAAACTGCTGTTCGTTAATGCGGTGTTTGGTCTGTTTGTTTGTCTGTTTGTCGATCTGTGGGGCAGCAGTTGACTTGGTTAACTTTGAGCCTGTGGCTTTGTATGACAGTTGGGGGGTAAAAAAAAAGATCCAGTTTAGATTCAGTTTTAAATGGAAGAAACACACTTTAATCTACACATCGCTTACACAGAGAGTTCTGGATCTAGTTCTGATACTGTAAAACCCCTGTAGGTACAACACATTTCCACAAGCAACTTTAGCTATGTACTCACATTCATACCTTATGTCTAATTATAAGCTAGGCCAAACTAATTTATCATTTTTGACTGATTTTTGAGTCACAGTGAGTGCCTGCCCTGCACTAAATAGCCAGTCGGGGTTGCAGATCCCCCAGGTCTTCTGCTCCAGAAACATGCAGCTCCAGTCAGGGAGGGGGGCTGTCCACAGAGCTCTGACTGCTATTTTAGGAAGACTTGCTTAGTTCTGGGACACAGTGGGGTTTCAGCACTTTGCTGTATGCATGGGGAGCATCGCAGATCTCTGACTTCAGATGTTGAGTATCTGATGAGACAGCGAGTCTATGAATAGAAAGCCCACAAGTCAAGAGCAGTTGTTTCAACATCCAGCCTCTCTGCGCGCACCGCGTCACGTGACGTGCGAGTCGTGGGTGATAGTGCAGAAACTGTTAATTCATCGTTTAGTTTTAATCTCGGGGAGAGACATGGCGAGCGAGGGAGTTGCTGACTCGGATGGTGATTAAATGATCTCCATCTCGTCTTGTTGTTGCCACCAGCTGCAGTGCATCTATAATTAATTAACATATTATTAAATGTCTTAATGCAGACGTGCAGACATTTTGTCAAATCATGATAAGATGCATATAAGCTATAAGTCTAGATATAACCATACTTTATCCATGTCAATGCAAAAATAATTAATAGATGCAGGGAAAAGTTTAAATTTAGTGCGCTTTGGTGCTTTCTACAATCTCAGATTGTCTCCTGCTGATGCTCGGTATCTGCACTGATATTCCTTAATGTCAGCAAACTGAGTCATGGGCTACTGTGTAAACATCTTATAGGACCTCAGTCCTGCTCGTAGGACCCCACAAGCTTACACTGTGTCCCATTGTTGATGTTAGGCTAGTGGAAAATTTAATTTTAAGAAGTCAACTCAGTGCTGATTCAGCACAACCAGATGCCGATGCCTCTGATTATGGTTTTATCTTTTATTTATTATTTGTGTCCCTTTTTTTAGTCAGAGTAGACCAACACTGCCCAGATTAAACTCACATGTTCATATTACTTAGTTTTGATCAAGGACGTGGACAAGTCTCCTGGACTGGCTGATCAATAAATTACACAATTGTGGTTGTATGTGATCTTACGTGCAGCCACTGCTGTTCATCAGGATTATGTCTCCCCCTTGTGGACAGCTTGTTGAGTTACAGGACAATATTTGTTGCCCACATAATTTGAATTGGATATGCAGTTGGAACAGTGTCTGCAAATTGGCTTAAAACATCCGAATTGGATAAATTGTAATGCAAGTTTCATCTGAGAAAGAAAGACATAGCACTGATCTTATGGCTTCAAAGATAAGCCACTGAGTCAGAGAGTGAGTGGAGACTCACTTCCTGTATTGACAGGAAGAGAACAATCCCTGGCTTAGATGTATTCACATCTGTGAAGGCTGTGTTTGAGAATAAAAATGCAGTCATGAGGAGCAGAACATGGATTTTTTTGGTTTGTTTCTTTGTTTTTTGCTTTGTTTTTTGAGTCATGAACATTAAAAAAAATAATAAAATCCAATGTTCTTCTGCTGGACAGAGTCTGCCGAGTTGCACACAGAGCTGCGGTCGAAAACAAGCATACGGAGTAAAGTGTGTGCCCGTGTTATCACAGAGCTGCAAAAACCTCATCCTCAGTATTGTCCATTTTCATGTCCCTCACCAACTAATATTGTCTGTGTCTGTGATCAAAACTATTCAACAATACGATGAGGAATTTGTGTTTTTTCTTTTTTACAGAGTTTCTGCAGCTCTGTGTGCAACTGCTTTGTAGTCCATAAATGTCACTAATGCTCCACAAGCTTTAGCTGCTAACAAGCACATTTGTAAAGTACAGTGAGCTCCATGCATGATAAACGGACTAAAAATACTAATTATTAGTTATTATTTGATGTATGTTGTCCAAAATATGCAATTTATTTGACACAATCTTATTATTTCCGTCCACACATGTATGAGCTCACTGTATAAAAAAGCCAGCATTGCCGTGGACACTCCACTCGACTAATATTTCAGAACTTATGCACTTCTTTGACTGTGGTGCCCTGTGTGTGTGTGTGTGTGTGTGTGTGTGTGTGTGTGTGTGTGTGTGTGTGTGTGTGTGTGTGTTTTTTCCTGTCCTCGCTCACAGACTGTGGTGTGTGTCAGTGCTGCTGCGCCATCACGACCACATCATGCTGTTTCTAACTGGTGTGACGGTCACTACTGTGTGTGTGTGTGTGTGTGTGTGCCTGTGTTTTTTGACGTGTGCACAACCTGTTCCAACATGTGGAGCACAGCTGCATTGTCTCACACTTTCTGTGTTCAAAAACATCTTTCAGCTCCTGGTGAAAAGATGTTGGTGTTTTTACAATCTCTGCCTTGGGTTTTGAGGGGAAAATACCGGGGGAGGGGTGGGTTGAATTATCTTCTGCCCTCCCTGAAATCTACTCCTGTCCCAGAGTCAGAGCCCATCCAGCACCTTCTCCTCTTCCCCTATTGTTATAATATTACCCTCTCTCTCTTTTCTAACCAAGCCTATGAAAATAATCACTTAATAACTTAGTTATTCTGGAAGAACGTACTGTAAATTCTTAAGAGAGATGCTTGATCAATTCTGTCATTATGATTCACCTGAAACATGAGCATGTTTGAGTCATGTGCATGCTTCTCCAAATTTTAACCAAAAGCGAATGCATTGGTGAAATGGCCTTGTATTCATAATTTCTTTTTGGCAGTATTGCTGTGATTATTATTTTTTTTTGTGGGGGTGTGGTTGGGTGGGTGGATGCTGAGAGGAAAAAAAATAAGAAAGGCAAAGATTCTAAACCATCGTGTCCCTGTGTTGTCCTAACGGTGTATCATTTTGACTTATAGGGTATCTTTGTTACTAGGGTACAGCATGACGGGCCCGCCGCCTGTGCCCTGCAGCCTGGAGACAAGATAGTGCAGGTAATGTCCTCTCACTCGCCATCAAACTGGACAGAAAATGCCACCTCTCCTGCCCTCTCCCCATCTCCTACTTAGCTGCTCCATGTGAACTTGCCGGTGAAGGTTCTCAGTCATCCAGGTCATAGTCGTCTTCAGCAGTTCGCTGTGAGCGACTGGACTTGCTTGAGTTGATTTGAAGACGTTTCACCTCTCGTCCAAGAGGCTTCTTCAGTTCTGACTGATGTTGTTGAGCTGAACATTGCAGATCGTTCACTGCATTGTTCTCCGCATACTTCTCCGAGGAGCTTCGAGAAACGCCACAATCCGGGTACACTTTAAACTTTAAACGGGCCATAGACCGGAAACTCCAATTAAAGCTGAACGCAGGCTTTTATTGTTTTCCTGAGCTCTCCCAAGACGATCTGAGAAGCGCCTGCTAGTTACGTAACTGCGGAGCTGTGTCAACTGCTCGTTCTGTTGCTGCTGTAGAAACCAACACTAGACACTTCATAAGCACCAAACTCAATCTGAAGGAAGGAGCAGTGTCAACTATCACAGAGAACACAATATTTCAAACGTTAATTAACTAGACGTGTGTGCATGTTCGTTCTCCCGTGTAGCATGAGCTAACGCCGGCTAACAGCTAACTGCTACGGGACTAAAAGGGAAGTGTGTGACAGAAACTGGACCACCCTAAAGACAAAACCCCCCAGACACAAACAGAGCGTGAACACATGTCACGGCACAGAAGGGCCAGCTCATCTGGACAGGACTCAGCCGTCCACCTACATCTGCAAGGACAAGGGACACTCTTTTAAGGATGAGAGGGTTCACATTCTGGCCAGGGAAGACAGGTGGTTTGAAAGAGGAGTGAAGGAAGCCATCTACTGTACATGTTAACTTGGAGAAACCATCACTCAACAGAGGGGGTGGACTAAGACGCCAACTATCAGCCGCCTACATTGCTGTCCTGAGCTCGCTACCTCATCTCGGGTGAAACCAACAACCTGAAACTGAGAGGGGGGGCGATCTGAGAGCGCGATCAGCCTCACAGGTTAAATACCCACGAGTTAGTCAGAACCGAAGAAGCCTCTTGTAGAAGACGGTGAAACGTCTTCATCTCAACTCAAGCAAGTCCAGTCGCCCACAGCTAATCCATGTGAATGAACTCAGCTTATTGTCATTGGTTATCATGGTTGACTTGAATGCTTTTCATGCCTGTATTTTACACCTACGTGTGTGTGTGTATCCCCCTCAACCCCCTCATCCTCTCCTCCATGTGTCATTAGTTAGTGGCTGCCGAAAAACAGTAAAGTAAACAACTGTAAAGTTACAGATGTAAAGGTTTATTTAAATTCAATTTTAAATAGCCAAAGGTTACATTTTACACAGGTCTTGAATTATTCTCCATAATAATACAGTACTCACTGTTATTTCCCTGGGTACAAGAAACACATAGATATTAAAACCTCCGCAAGCTGCAGCAAAATTCAACCATCTGCTATCACAGCTGCCACTTATATTTCAATTTTCTGACAGATTTTTGTATCGCTGAACACTTTGTTTGTTGTTTTGCTGTCGCTCATTTCACGTCCTGCCACTATTGCAACCTTGGATTGCAAGATTAACGTTGTAACGTTTAAATATAAACAAATGTGTGGTAGATGTGGATTAACCAGCTCCACACAACTGTCGTAGTACCCTGCGCACAGGAAGTGATGTCACCGTGTTCTAGCGAGACAGACGGCGGCGACCGCAACATTGCACGAGTAAAGCAAGACAACTGTAAAACAGTACTGAGAGGTTTTAAAGAAGTGAATTCTACTACTCAGAAAACTCCTGAGTTACTGCTGTATACACACAGGCACTGCCTCAGTCACGTCTGATAGTATTGCTTGGCAGAGCCTGTTTTTAGATAGGAAGGTTTTTCAATTGAAAGCCAAAAAGAGGCAGAACAATAACTCCCCACTCCCCCCAAAAAGTTACATACTGTAGCTTTAACTTGAACAATGGAAAACGTGAAGATATTTTAAAGTTCCAGTGTGTCAGAATTGGTGCCATCTATTGGAGAGACTGAAAATGACAACAACTTTAATCCCTCCATGTGTGAGGAAATTACAATGGCCTTCACACCAGAAGAGATGTTGTTTCATAGATTACCTGCAAACTCCCCCATCTCCCATGCCTCTCATGTATTCCTCCCATCTCTCCTCCCATCATCTTTTCTCCACAGATGAACAGTTTAGCAGGACGAACTCACCTAAAAGCCCTTTTTTGTCTTTACCCCTTCTCTTTCTACAGCATGACAGTGTAGCTCCTCCTCCTCTTCTCTCTCTTTTCCCCAACAGTGATGTGTTACTGAGATATTGATGGCAGTGACCCTCCATCCCTCCACCAACACACTCTCACACACACACACACACACACACACACACACACACACACATTTGTATGGAAATATACTGCAGCACACATATGCATACACACATCTCTCTATACATACATGCACGTACACACACACACATGCTTTTGACTGTGCTGCGTGTTTGCCTTGCAGGCTAACGGACATAGTTTTTTACACATGGAGCATGAGACAGCCGTCTCTCTGCTGAAGAGTTTCCCGCGGATGGTGGACTTGGTGGTTCTGAGAGACAGCAGCATGCGCTAAAAAAAAAAAGAAAAAAAAAGTAGTTTTATAAAAAACAAACACAACAACGCTTCTTTTCTCTGCTCATCACCATCCCGCCCCCACACCACCTGCCCTCTCCTGGAGGCTTGTGGAACTGAAAAATGAGCCATCTTTTTTTTTTTTACCTTTTTAAGGGAACACACAGACATTTATTTGCCTATTGCTGGACCAAAGGCAAATAAAATCAGTGCCAAATGTACCATAGGAAACATATCGGCTCTTCTGTTTACCGACGGTCAGCGAAATGATCGCCGGCACAGCGGACCACAAGAGGAACTCAGAGCTCTGGGTCCCAACACGGCTGCTGCAGTTTGGATTTTTTTTGTGACTGGGTTGTTAATTATGCAGTCATCTAACTGGTCAGACTACAGAGTAGGTTGTTTTTGTTGGTTATTTTTGGGGTTCTGGGGTACATTGTTGTTTGCTTTTCTGCACTTTGTGCAAGTGCTATTTATTATTTTTTATTTATTTATTTATTTCAAGATTCGGTCCACTCTCCATCGTCCTTTTCCTTTGATTTCCATCACTGTCTCACTTCTCTTGCGTTTTCTTTTTTTTAATTGTGTATGTCTTCTGTTAATGTTTTCCCTCCAGTGTACAGACAAATTGAGAACTTAAGACTTTATGCCTTGTGTACATATGTAGAGCTGCGGCTTTTTCTTTTCTTTTTTTTTTTCTTAGAGCTGCAACTCTCTTTGGGGCCTGGAAAGACTCATTAAGTTTATGATAAATACACTTATTGTTAATAGACCACATTCTGAATTCTCTCTCTTATAAACATACAGGGATTATTTCTCCAAATGGATGATTTTTCTAAAGTATATCACAGATTTATTGCTGTATAGAAGAAAAAAAAAATCACAAAATATGATTTTTCCTTGTCCATAATTGCTACTTTTCCTTTATTTATTAATTAATTTATATGTTTAACTGTTGCCTGCACAGCTGTGCTGAAAAGAGCTAAAGCAATATTCCCACGGCTCGGCCCATTGAGCTTCTCAGCAGAGCCGGACTTGTCCTGCAGTGCCATCTATCGAGTGACTCATGCTAATGTTTACACACACACACACACACACACTGCCGTGCACATGAACAAACAGGCAAACACACACACACACACGCCCACAATTGTAAAACACTTATTCACTATGATCTGTGCACTATTGCATACAAAAGCCCTGAGCCTGATTTTAGAGTTTCAAAGCTACTATTATTATCATTAATAACACCATGCACTGTAACACTATTCATGATACCCGTGCCATATTTTGAGGTCTTATGTTTGTTTGTTTTTAAGTAGTGTTCCAGTAACGTCCCACGATTTTCTAGTTGTTTGGGTTGTATGATAGCCACAGCATGCTTTCATATCACTAGTCTCTGCTTCTAGAGTTCTAGCCTCTCAATGTATTATACCACTGAGTTTCAGTAAGACTCGTGTTGTAAAGTTGGTGCCATACAGACCCTGACTCTGACCCTTCCTGGTTCTATTTACACAAGCCCATTATTACGTTAGAGCTTTACCTCTATGTGGCCCAGATCTGATCTGAAAACACCGTGGGAGGAGCGGCGTGACTTGACTTGCGGCGTAAAGGGAAATTATTATTATTATTATTTTTTTTTTACTGTTGTTCCTTGTTTTAGATCCGAAGTGTCAGCAACCATCAAGTGAAAGTCTACAAGAGGAAATGTGTTTGTGTCCTTTTGAGACAATCGGTGGAAGGATCCGATCTGAGTCACAAAGGCGTTTGACGACACTTGAAATTTCTGTGTAACTTTTGTAACCTGAGGAGATGTGAATCGATTTAGATGTGCAGGGGGAATTCTAATTTGCCACTTTTGCTGGTGAATGTTCAAAAAAAAAAAAAAATCACCTGTGCGGGGTTTAGGGTCGCTCTGTGTTTGAAACAGGTAAATCATAGAAATCCAGATGTAGAGACTTGTGTTGTTGCCAAAGTTGGGAGTCACAGCAATGGGATCACCTATGACCTTCGTTGACATGATTCAGAACTAACTATGACAGAAGTAAAAAGAAAAGGTGAATGGGCTCATATTTCTGTCCGTGTGTAAACGCAGCACATGTCCTGAAGGTGTCTCATCTTTTCCACAGGCCTTTGCTATTGCTGGACATGACCGTGCCAATTTTGTGCCAACTCTCTCAATGAAGCATTAGGGTTTCACGTGATTTACCACAACGGACTGAAACAAAACCGGCACAGATCAGTCGCGTGGTCGAGATCTCGACCACAGGAACCCCCCCGCCCTATTTAGAGTTTGAAATATCAAAGATATTGTGACGTGAACAGAGAAAAAAAGGTTTGATAATATAATTATTTTTTACTACATGTTTCAGGTAATTCTTTCTAAATATATTGATATACCTTAGCTTTGCTCAAAAATTGTGATATTTTATAATGACACTTATAAACAAAAGTTATGGATGGAAGTATGCACAGTATGACTTGGAGACCTACACATGTACTCTCCACAAACTGTACAAAATGTATTTCTACTGTAATTGTGAATTTGTGTTATACAAATATATATATTATATATATATGTATATGACTATAAAAAAGGTCATTCTTTTCTATGTGTTTAAAACTACGTATGAGCTGGACAAATGTTGCGGACGGCGTCACTGTACATAGCGGTGAATGAAATCTAATTTAAAAATGACTCATATTGATTGTGAATGTACTCATGCTTTCTGCAGTACCTACACCTACCCAACTTGAATGCTGCTTCTTCTGTTGTGTGATTTGAAAAAAGACAAAAAAAGGAAAAAAGAAGTTCTTTGACCTCTGAAAGAGAGCGAGAGAGAGAGAGAAAAAGAGAGAGAGAGACAGACGCGCTGTGGAGTTGTGAGTCGGACAGAAATTTTAGTGCTGATTTAAGAGAACATATTTATTTCTTTATTTATTTGCACATGCAAGTTGAAAATCCTTCCAGTTTTAAGTTTTGAGTATTAACGCGGAGACATGTAATTGCTGAAGTATATATATAATATATATCATGTGTTTAGAATGCATTTTGCAGAAGCTATCTGTACATACTATTTAAGATACAGTTTTTACAAAAAACAATATATGTATAAAATTGGAAAAAATGCTGTGCAATGATTATACTGGAGCCATTTTGGGCTTTGGGACGTACCATTTTTTCAGTATATAAGAAGTGTTTTGAATAATGTACTAAAGTCTATTGTACAAATAATAAAAATGTCACTATTGGTAACCTGGGTTTTTTCTAATGCACTTAATGTCCCTGTACATTCATTAAAGCTTGTAAGAAAGGGGGTGGACTAAAATAAAATAAGTTTAGATGAAGAGGAATTAGTGATAGAGAGGGATAAAGACGGAAATAAAGAGAAAATGGGAGTTAGGAAAAAGGAAAAAGACACAGGAAGTAACGGGGAGATGACTTGGGATTGGAGATTTGAAAGTGATGAAGGGAAGGAGCAAGTATAGAAATTGAAGAGAAAGAGGTAAGGTGACGTGCACATGGTGGTGGGATGGATACAGAAGAGAGGTAGAGGGAAAAAAAGATGAGGGGATCAGCGGATCAGCTCGGCAGGATTTCAGTTTCCTCTGTGGATTAAACTCGGCCGATCCTCTCGTCTCTCGTCGTCTCTGCAGATGCTCCTTTGTCTCTGTCCATTTGTCTAATAACCTGGTTCTTTTTCATCACTCTCTATCTGTCCATCGGAGAGTTGACACTAATCTGAGTTGCCTTTCAAAGAGGGACAGCGGAGTTTGTCAAGCAAACAAACAAACAAAAAACCTACCAGTGCTTATGTTTGAGTAGCTCCATTGAGGTGAGTATTGTGTACAAAATAAATCCCACTGGCAACTGAAGAAAAAGAGAGATCGGTTATTGATTGATGATAGTTTACCAAGGATGTTTCATGTTTAATCAGTTAAAATTATGGGAAGCTTAGCACCATGAGAAAGGGCCTGGGTGTTCGCTCATATTTGACTGTCCACTGCTTTTGATTGACTGCAGACATAAATAGACATTAATGACAGAAGATTTAATGATTGTTTCATTCTGTAGCCGATCAAAGAAAAAGAAAAATCCATCCCGACTTTGATGAGGTCTTTCATAGTCATTTAGTACTATAAATCATTTTGTAAGTTGGTCTTTATCTCTATAAAACCAATTATGAGAGAAAACATGACGTGTTTGTTGAGATTTGCATCCAGCAATTGCTGGGAATCCACAAGCATGGGAATTGTGGATGAGAAATGACTCTGTTAACAACAACATACAGTACCGCCATCTGAAACCTTCAATGTCACATTCCTAGTTGTTAAACACCAAGTAAATTTGCATTATTTTGAGTTTTGTCATTTCACAAAATGCAACTCCACACTTTGATACACTTCAGAAGGAAATCCACATTTTCCCACAGTGTCAATACACGCCTCTGTCTTGCAAATTTAACAACTGTTTTAAAAAAAACAACCTTAAAACTGTGTTGCTGCCTTTCAATTAGTAACGTCAATATCATTGGCTGAAATGTCTTCTCCCATGTTCTCCTGGCACCGGTGGCCTCTGAAGAACAACTCTGCTCACTGTGGTACAGGCCAACAATTAACAATAGTGGGTAATAGTACACACACACACACACACACACACACACACACACACAGTCAAAAGCAAAAAGATGTTCTTTTGTCCCTTTTTTTTACTCAGACTTTTACGCACTGCTTTGAACACAATACTTCTGTGTGCTGAATGACCAACCCACTTACACAATCATGCATAAATTTCTCCCCACGCTGACTCATACATTATTCTACGATCTGTATTGTGTGTGTGTGTGTGTGTGTGCGCACGCACACACCACAGCAGTCGATTCACTCTTGTGACCTAATCAATAACAATACCAGGGACTGAGTCCATGACCTGCATTCATTTAGCCGCTTCCTGCGTATGTACAGTATGGATGTCGTGTGTGTGTGTGTGTGTGTGTGTGCAGATGAAGTCCATGCACAATTGATTCACTGTCCACAGACAGACTCAGACATAATGTATACGCTAGACTCACGTCTTTATCAGGCAATGATTTTCCTTTTTCAATTTTGCCTCTGTGTCAGGCTCCAAATAACTTCATCAATGCAAATAACTAAGTACATTAACCAAACTTGACCACTCTATACCAGTAATGGGCTAAACTGACCTTTTACAAAACCTAATGAAGCCTGTTTACATTACATACTGTATAGATGCCGTTTCCTAACTATTTCAGGAGTGGTGAGGCTGCTAAAAGCAACACACGTCATTGGAAACAAACAAAAAACTTAGTTTTGTTAAAATGTGAACTTCCCCTGACTCACACACAACTTTTACACTTATCAAATATGACTCATGTTAACTAACAGAGTCATTCTTTTGATCATCTGGCATGAGATTGCCATGCATGAAATAAACCGTGACTCTCACATGTTTCATACATCAATTAACAAATCAACGTTAATCACCATCTATTTCAATTTCAACTCATTTATCCACCACATGTGGGTCGTGTGTGGCGGATAGAGATAATCCCAGCTGACATTATGTGAAAGGTCGCCAGTCCATCGTAGGACCAACATACAAAGACAAACAACCTATGGACAATTTAGAAAGTCATATTACCTTATCGCCAATTATACCACGGGAGAACCCAAATATACACAAGGACACCGCAAAGAACAATCCTTGGTCAAAGTGGGAACCAAACCGGTGACCTTCTTGCTTAAATAGACTACTGATATAACAGTTACAACCTTTACATGTTTGGTTAAAGTATTAATTAAAGAGGCTTGTAGAGACTGGTTTGGTCTTGAGCCATGGTGAAAGTTAAAGGCCATGTTCCTTTAGGAGTGGCTGTTTTGAGTAAACAAGGAGGCTGAGTAAAAGGTACAGTCCTGGGATTTTACAGCTTTAAGAACTCACCATTTCTCATCATAATACCGCCAAACAAATGCAGGGATAAAACTGCCTTGGGATTAAACCTGGGACATTTCTGTGAGATCACCTTAAACACATTGTTTGTCTGTTTTCATTTGTGTGTGTATGTGATTTTGCTACCTCTTTAGGATCTGTTCTAGCATAAACACTTGTGGACCATTAGTTCTCATGGGGATCAGGGTCTGGCAGACACGTATACTTGAGAAGTTAGGTGTAAGAGGTGAACTATGGTTAGGTTAAGGTTAAGCTTAGGCATTAAGTTCAATGGTTATGGTTAGAGAAAGGTTTTAGAATGGAATTAAATGGAGCTAAATGCAGTGTCCTCACAAGAATAGCTGCTCAAACCTGTCTATGTGTGTATGTCGATGTGTTTTGGACCTTTAGTGGAACACAGTGTTGCCACTACCTGGTTCGCTTGTCTAAAGTGCCCCGACATCAGAATCCAAAAGTTTTCCATGAAAATACCCTGAGTAGTTTCCGATTACTGTTTGCTACTATATGTCTGAACAACTATCACATTATAACTTAGAGACTGAAGTGACATTTAAAAATCATTGACTATGCAGGAAAGTTCTTCGGTCACATGGACCTTTTTTATTTGTGGGATTTGATGGGTGTTGCTGAATGAATTGGTATTTGTAAAGTGTAAAGATTTAACTGGGTTATGACTCCAACAACACTCTCAATTGTGGCATTTTAAAGTAGTTATATCACCGTGGTTCCTGTTGTTAGAATTTCTACACCTGCCAATTTCACCTATGGTCTCTCCCGGATAACTAACCAACCTGGCAACCCTGGTGTTATAAAACCGACCTTGTCAGGGCTATTGGTCCTCATGGGGAAGTTGTGAGGGTAAATTTTAGTTCAAAACCATCATTTTGCCTGGTCGCTTTATAATATTACTTAATTATTTTATTTATTATTTTTGTATTTTATTATTTATAATTATTACTTAAGTAAAGGTCTTAAAGTATATGACATTAACTGTACTCAAGTATGAAATGTAAAGGTTTTAGAGGTAAAAGTATTAAAAAAGTTGAGGAGTTAGGATTGAGCCATGGTGGGTCACTGGCAGGGAGAGTTGTCTTTCAACAAGAAGGTTGTGAATTCAATTCCTGGCTCTGCTAGTCTATATGTCCTTGCGCAAGACACTTAACCCCATGTTGCAGCATGTGGATGGGTGAATGGCAAAAGTATAGTGTAATGCCTCAAGCCTGGAAAAGTGCTATACAAATACAGACCATAACTCCTCTTCTTCTAATTTTATTTGTTAGTAACTAAGATAGTTAGGGAAAATATATTGGAGTAAAAGTACACAATTCAAGTAAGTAAAAGTTGTTAGAAATATAAATAACAAGTGAATTTTGTACCTAAGTACAGTAATGAAGTATTTGTGCTCTGCTATATTACAACACTGTCATCAAGCATTAAATGGCGCATACAGTATGTGTGAGTGCAATGTAAGTCCTAGTTTCAGGGTTGAGGTTAAAGGTTAAAGTTAGGTATTTAAGGTAAGGTACAAGATGAAGATTGAAACCCTCATTGTAAAGTGGTTTTAGCAGGTTCTGATAAATGCTAAGGGCTTCTGAGGGTTAAGACTCGGTGTCTAGTCTTACCTAGTCTTAAATTACTCAGTTCCTTGTAGAATTAGGGTTAGACATGACTATATTAGGGTCAGGTGGCAGGCCCTAGCATTATCCAGCACTTAAGGAATGCATTGTCTATGGACGTCCTCATAACTATTGACAAGCGCGCGTGTGTGTGGGCCGCCTAAAAACCGGTCTGACAGCGGTTTAGAGTCGAGTCACCTGAATGAAGGAATGGAGGGCGAGTTTCTCACAGACACGGCAGCTCCGGGTACTAAGTCCAGGCGGCGGATGTGTCAACGTTTGTTGTGAACTCTTGGCAGACTTCTTCTCCGGAGTGTTTTGTTTTTCCTTGGAGGATAAGTTTGACCAGCGGACTGCCGCGGTGTCAGTTTGGTGTCCCAGTTTGGAGGCAGGCTGTCCCGGTACAGACGTACACACACATCTGTAAAAACAGACAGACTTGCCAGAGCGACACTGACACACAGCCCCGGGAGGAAGAGGGACTCTCCGTGTCACCATGCCTGTGCGACAGAAAGGTAGAAACAAACCCAATTTTTCTCCAAATAGTTTAGGTTATTTTCTCTGTTTTAGTGTATATTCGCGTCTATTTCGTTCAGATAAATAAACGACACCGCGCTAGTTCATTTTGAAGCTCTCTGAGAGCTCGCGTTTGTGTTGCCCTGTCCTAGCTTGTGAGTTAACGTTATATTATACGGAACTTCCCTCCAACATCAGTGATTTAAAGATTGAGTGTTTATTTTAGTTTTATACACAACTTTTAGATTCTACATTCAGAGCTCATTCTGACGTTGGGATAAATCCGGAGCACATGTTGCCCACAAAGTGGCACTTAATACAACAATAATATCATTTTGCAGCATGCTAGTGTGCATTGAAATGCACGTGTGTCAAAACTATGGTGCAAATTACTCATGCAGTATACGTACCTGCGGTCTATTACATCTAATCGTGTTTTTATGCAAATAGCGCCAAGTTACAGCATACATTATCTCAAGACACTTTAGTAAAGTGTTGATTGATGAGTACATGCGAATGAAATGACCACACATTTGATTGACATTTGGTTTTGACGTCCTTCTATGCAAGAGAGGAATCTGTGCTAGCTTTTATCAGCTGTTCAGGATGCCATAGCGCCCGGAATGCAGACTGCAACCTCCCTTTTTCACCATAAACACCCACTGTCCTCATGCCCTTCTGCATCAGGGCAACACAAACACATGGTAATAAAGTTTAATGACTGTGCCAGTGCATACAAATACAGTGGAGTGCCAGGAACAGAGTAAGCATTACCATACATTTGTGGAAATGAGGAAGAGTTTATCAACATTTTAGTCCACAACATTGTAAGTTAAAGACCTGTTAAAGAGACATTATGTTCCATTTGTACCTTATAACTTGTTTTTATTTACTTGTATATGCTGAATTTAGATGCCCAGCGAGCCTTGGAGCTGCTTCAGCAGTACCGGACTAAATTAGAACAGAGGCGGCACAACCAGACACAGACCAAACAGGGCCACGTGGAGGAAGACCACCAGCTACAGCAGTCTCTGGACAGAGTCATCAATGTCTTCCAAAGTCAGCTCTTCAGTGCTCTACTTGGTAAGGATTGTCTTTCATTATCGTTCTG
This sequence comes from Solea senegalensis, assembly GCF_019176455.1. Classification (NCBI taxonomy): domain Eukaryota; kingdom Metazoa; phylum Chordata; class Actinopteri; order Pleuronectiformes; family Soleidae; genus Solea; species Solea senegalensis. Next base: position 17,370,988 of record NC_058034.1, read on the forward strand.
TGTCAGGGTTTATCTCTAACTGTGCACTTGACCAAAACCAGACCTATTGCCATAAATCAATGTTTTTAAGCAGTCAATACTTTGGTGTCTGTGTGGTGTTGAACCTGGTCCATCACATGACCGTTCACCAGAAAATAAAGATCAGAATACACAGAGGTAGGCGTGTCATAGCCTATCACACGGCGCCCTTTGTAGATAATACGGTAAGTGAATTTTTAAAGTGTGAAACGCACACATAAATTCCTCCCAACAGTTTACAGCCTGCGTCTAATAGTTGTAATTGTTGTGAACTGTTACTTATGCGAAGGAGACACAGCCCTCGTGTGCCTGTGTGAGTTTTGTGAACAACAACAAACTGGTTTTTAGCCCTCGGTCACACCTATTTTTCTCCACGCCTACATTTCGAGCTTTTACAGTTATACTTCTTTGTGCGTGTGTTTCCCACAAAACACAAGTTCCACTTTTGAACTGTCACAGTGGTCTTTGCTTTTAAGACACTTGACTTTTGTTGCATGGTCGTGACTGTGTTGCCATTCTACATACATGTATTTTCCATTTTGGATGCCTCTTATATACATATTTGTCAGTCAGTCATCATCTAACTGCCAATCTCAGCTACATCGGGCGATAGGCGGGGTACACCCTGGACAGTTCGCCAGTCCATCGCAGGGCCACACACAGCTAGAGACAAACAACCATTCACTCTCACACTCACTCCTACGGTCAATTTAGAGTGTTCAATTCACCTAATCCCCACATTGTATGTTTTTGGACTGTGGGAGGAACCGGAGAACCCGGAGAGAACCCACGCACACACGGGGAGAACATGCAAACTCAATGCAGAAAGGCCCTTGTTCCAACTGGGGCTCAAACCTGGGTCTTCTCACTGCAAAGCGAGAGTGCTAACCACCACACCACCGTAATAAATATTCTGTGTACTCTTCACTCTTCTCTTTTTTTACACACCCTCCTCATCTAGTCCCCGTCCACTCCCTATATACAGTATGCATTTTTTTCTCCCTCTTCACCGTCACTTTTATGACCTCCTCACTTGTCAGAATTGATGGTCTGAGTTCATGACCATATCCACTTCTGTTTATGGAAAGGGGGGAAGGGAAACCTCTCTGTCACTCAGGGAAATTACTTAATGGAATTAACTATTTCTCTTGTAAGGGAGGAACCTGGTACCACTGCTCTATGTACAGCAGTTATGGTAAAAGTGTCCCTTATGCTGCCACCAGAGGTCACTAGTGTATAAACGGCATTTTGTTTATTTTCCTGTATCTCAAAATTGGGAAATTCATTTTCTGTTTATTGAATATTCATTTGTGTGCTGTCTTTAATATTTTAAAGTTACCCTGTTCATCATTTATATAGTCTTGTACAAAACAAGTCAGCCTAATTTATGAATTTACTGAGCCTGGTTCCGATTTCACCATTTCTATTTCCAGATATCCAGGAGTACTATGAGTTGACCATCCTTGCAGATGGCAAGTGTTCTGTCGACCAGACAGACGGTTCAGAAGGACTCTCTGAATCCTCTAACCTATCAACACTACTCCCAGACCAGCCACAGGCCCTCTCTGGTTCCCTGACACCCTTAACTTGTGGTGAACAAAATCAGCCGACACCCTTAGTTCGCAAACCTAGGTCAATCAAGTCTCCTGCCCCTCCTGTCCCACCTGGAATAGCCCCTCATATTTCAGAAACACAGCCGAGTACGCCTCAGCCACATTCAGCCAAAGTCAAGTACCGTGCCCCAATCCCTCCAGTCCAAACTGAGGACTCTAAATCCACAGAGACTTCTCCACTGTCTTCTCCCTCTGCTGCCACAGTGAACGGTGTGGAAACCCACGCAGGCTACATTAAAACACCTCCTGCAGTGTCACTGAATGGGACAAAGCGAAAACTTACTGCCACCAACTCTGGGGCTTCATCAGAAAGCTCCAGTACTTCAGTAAATCCTCAAAGTCTCCCTGCCTCTCCCGGCCTCAAGCAGGTGACCGTCTCAGCTCTGGTCTCCAGCTCCATCCAGGGCCTTTTGTCACCAACAACTCCTGACAAACCCACTGCCACCACACCAATTACCAGCCGGGGTCCTAACAGACTCATAGATGCTGCAGCTCCGACAACCAGCAAGGACCCAGGATTAGGCAAAGTCACTCCCAGCACAAGTCCGACCAGCCCCAACCAGGGAAAATTTACCTTCAGCAACCTCAGCCCCACAGGTCCTCCAGGCCCCTTGACAAAAGGACCACATTTGAGGTAAGTCCAGCATTTATTCTTTTGTTCAATGCAACCTTTGGCAGCAGACGCATACATCATAATTGTTATACAGGAATACCAAGGAAAATCTATATCATACTTTGGTTGGAGTTAAGGGGTAGACAATTAACCTCCACACACCATCTCTCCCTGATCTGTTTCCAGTCCTACCAGTCCTGGGTCAGTAAATGTCTTCTCCCCAAGCCCCAGCCATGGTCCAGCCAGCCCCAGGTCAGCTACAGGCCCACTGACCCCCACCAAGGTAAGACATCTGTGGTTGTTTTGTGTTAGTGTCTAAATTGCTCTTGTCCACAGTAGATAGCAGAGTGAAATGCAGATTGCCTTTTGTCAGAGGGTGGCCGTACCCTCCGATAAGGCTGCATGGTCTTTGGAAAAGAGAAATAAATAATTGGGGTTCTTTACAGAGACTTGGAGAAACAACTTTGAAATATAATTTATTATTGCCTCATTGTAGCTCTGAGAGCTTAACAGGTATGTTGAAGTAATATGTACTGTTCCATTTATTAAGATACTGTATCTTTGGATTCAGTGGCAGTGATTTCTTAGCAGATCCTTTTGTTGTACAAGCAAAGTATTTTTGTGGGCTTTGTAAGTAAGTAAGCTTTGTGTGGGTGCATAGTTTTTCTTCCTTACCATCCTGACTGGGATTATTCAGTTTTGTTTGAGCTCCATAGGGTTTTCTTTTACTGGTTTTTTGCCATTTGTTTTTGTTTTGTTTTGTTTTTGCTGTGACACTGTCTCGTCAAATGTGGATGCTGCATTGGGGGAACGTTCAAGCATTATTGATCAAAATTCAGTATATTTTTGGATCTTTCATTGACCCTATAAAGTATAAGCCCTGTATCAGCTTTAATTGCGTCAGGCGTGTCCAAAATTGCAGCATTTCTATATGAGAATAATTGATTTACTCGCCCAGTGGGTATGTATTGTATTGTAAACTACAGTATATTGTGTCAATTGCGAAATCAAACAGTAACTGTGATGCTGTTCACCTGCCCAATATCTTGAGTGAGTACCCCACACTCAAGTCATAGTTGAAAGTAGAGCATCTAAAGCAATTCCACTATAAGTGTTCACTTAATGTCATCTCCTACTCTGCCAAATAGTGACTCACCTAAAAAACAGCAGTACAGCATATGAACTTGTGTGTGCTTTTTCAGTGTGTGTAGACTCTGTATGTGTGAGTGTACACCCAAGCATCCATGTGTATGAGTTTCTCTTCCTGGCTCTGCACGTCAGCCTTTTCTGTGCATGTGTTCTGCGAGAATGCGGTTACATCAGCCATGCACTTTTTTAGGTCAAAATGTAGCGATCAGCTTCCATAAAACAAAGACGGGCAGCGGAACAGCTGCCAGGTTTCTGAGCTGGCCTCTTATTTTAGTGTATAAAGGTCCTCTCTAGGTTTGCTCTGATGGCAGGACAGGTGGAGAGGACATTATAAAAGGGAGGAGAGAGAGAAGCTGAGAGATGAGAGAAGAGGAGATGAAGGAGGAGACAAAGGACGTCAGGCGGCAGAAAGATGTCCCCATCAGCAGCAAGCAGCTGAGCGGCGGAACAGGAAAGTTGCAGCTGGGAGATGTTTCAGTGAAACTTTGCTATACGGACTGGTGGGCATGGACTGTATCTGTATCCTCACTACCAAGGTGAGCCACAGGAAGAGTGCAGGTAGAGCAGAACAGAGGAGATCAGACAAACAGAACTAAATTATCACAGTTTTCAACTTGGTGTCTCTCTTAATATTGACTGCCATTGTATTCATCCGCTTGATTTTGTTGTGCGTGACTTATTGTTTTAACTGTCAACAGGGTGATATAATATAAGACCTATAGTATGTTGTCGCAATTAGTCTTCACATAACTAGATAAAATGAATGTATTAATAAATGTGGTAAACTCAATGCACCTGCTCACAATTATTTATATCAAATTGGGAACAGGCAGCTTTTTGTACAGATGGCTTGCACTAATTTGTGACCGAATGGGCTATAAGGTAATATCTTAGAGGAACAGGCTGTGCTCTAGTGAAGCGTGTCTAATGGGAATGCCAATCTGTTGCTTAGTTTTTGGTCTGACAACATGTGACATCCAGAGAGAGACAAGAAACTAGGTTGGTAGGACACACACTTCAGAAGATGAGCTATTGGACTGGCTGGCTATCTGTGTAGGTCGTTGACTGATGCACTGCTTGACTGACTTGTCTCAAGGCAGGAGAGAATACTTGACTTGAATGTATAAATAAGTATACATAAAGAATCTACATTATGTGCATACCCAGAAATAAATAGTCGAGGAATTATATCGCCCTGTGATGGATTATTGAACTGTCCAGGGTGTACCCTGCCTGTTGCCCTATGTCAGCTGAGATTGACACACCATCCCCTCATGTGGAGGATAAAGTGGTAGAAGATGGATGGATTGATTTGAGAATGTTATCCTTTCAAGGTCTGGGAAACAACGGACAATCAACATTTTACGGAACAAATGAGTACTCGATTTATGGAGAAAATAATCGACAGATTAATTGATTATGAAAATAGTTGCAGCCCTACATCGTAGCTGTATCACCACAACATGTATCGGTACTTGAATGCATGGTTGAATTCTATTCTGGTCTTAAACTCATATGTGACTCAGTCTTCACACTGGTGTTCTGTACTCAGCCACTTGGTCACCCTGCTGCTATAATACAAAACACTGTCTCGAGGCTAGTTCAAGTGCTTGAGATGACATTTTAGGAGCATTCTGTTGTTCTTGCTCACACAAGGATGGTTACTTTGAAGGTCAACGCAAATTGAAATTACCTACTTAGCATGACTATCAATTGGGAAGCTACAAGATCTACCCTGAGTTTTCTAAAGAAGGCCTTTCATTGAATGTAAAAAGAATGCCTTAAACAGACGCTGCACTGTTATTTATGTTAAAGGGATCTGGTGAAAGAGAGAGAACATGTGAGCAGAAGGAGGCAGGCACTCTCAGACCACACACAAATACGTCTCCATTCATTTGGCAGATACACAAAGGAATTGAATTCATTTGGCTAAGCTCATTTATCTCATTAAGTTAATGGATTTAAATACAGAGGGTGTTTCCTGAGCTTAATATTGGCAGATTACAGCTGGGCAATGTCTCAGTACTCTGTGATAACTCCCTCACTGAACCTGTTGCTTTCAGAGTAAAGGAAAAGTCCAGGTAAAATCAATTCAGATGCTCATATAACACCTACAGGTATGAATCCAACCAGGAAGTACAGACCAGGCCAAATACACAAAGATATGTCTTAGTGTTTGTGTAGAAAAGTGCAGTATTCATTGACAAGAGTGATGATTTAAAGGTCGATTGTGCAATATAATTACTACCGTACTACTTGTATAATGTTGGTATAGTTTTGAAATTGCTTTAAAATAAAAAAAATAATTTGGTTTTTGGTTGGCAATGGCCAATCTTTATGAAGCCTGTTGATTTGCACCTTTATGTTCCTACAGCAGCTCAAACAGCCAACGTTTTGAAGTCGTACAGTAGTACATCAACCTTTCTGGAATGTGAAAGTCATTGTAGTCCCCTGACATACTTGGGAAACAGAGGGGGTGGACGTAGGAGTTCTGCCGTCACAGTGTGCAGTCTCATCGTTAGATTTCACTAAATAAGACCTGTCAATATATGGATGAACTCAGGCAGGTGTGTTCGGATTGTTGATTGAAGAAGAGATGTCATTGTAATGCAGTTGCTGGAAATGCATGGGGATGTCAGGTTTGTGTTTTGTGTATGTAATCATCATATGGAAATTTATTCACACTGAGATAGACGGATAGATTTTGTGTGGTCATTTTGCACCCCTGAACTCAGCAGGTTGTGTTGGAGTCTGTGGATTTGACTTTCTATCGTTACCTACCTCTCTGTCTCAGTGTAAAATCCAACATCCAGGGTGTGATTGTTATTTGTTTTCACTGAGACTCACTGGCTTCCCGTGCTTCAAGGGAGAGCAGGAGTCTCCCTTAAGAAGCTTACCTTAGGCTTGCTAATAGACTTTACAGAGGTGGGCTATTTTAGTCTGGACAAAGAGGAGTAAATAGAGGAAATAATGATTGAGTGCGAGAAAGACAGAGGAAAGAGACGGAGCAAGTGTGTGACATGTTTGCTTTTCTTCACTTTGGTGTATTTACTTGCTTTTTTATTTGCTTTTGCCTGAAAACTGCACACAGTGTCATTCCACTGATCCATCAATCTGTGGAACTGTCCAGCTGGCATTGTGATGTAATCTTAAAGAGGGTGATGGCTGACAAACTATCAAGGGCATGAGAGCAAAGGAGAGGGAGAGAACTTCCCAAACAGCTCCAGGACTATTGTGCCCATGGATCTGCAGATGTGCAACAGACTTGCTCACTTCAGGAGCTTCTCAGTGAAGGTTAACATCCTCTCAACTCTGAAGGATCTACAGTTTTTTTTGAAGAACTAGACGTAATCTGTGGGTGCACTGTTAGTCCTGTATGTATTGGGTTGACGCCTACTGGGCCAGAGTAAGGGCTACATGTGAAGATGGACCATCACAATTCTACATCCTCAAAAAATGTAATGTACCTGTTACTTTTCTATCAAATACCTTTCCACCCACCTGCTGTGTGTCTTACAGTCCGAGCCAAGAGAGTAACAAAGGCAACTCAGGCTAAATAGATGCCAACCAATATCACACACAACCTGTATCTATCTTAAGATAAAAAGGAATAAAGCAACGGGATATCGGTTTCTTTTAAAGTGTTTATATCGGTGTTTTAGGCACCTATCAGTTTATCTTGAAAATAGTTGTCATTTCCCTCTGAATCACTTCCTCACAGAATGGTGTCAAAGGTGCTGTAGAAACACAGATGTTTGCTGCTAATTTAGAGCAGCTCAGTAATTAAGAGGAATGAGTCTGGAGTGTGTGGTTGTGGCTTTTACATTAACGACAGCTGCTTTGCTAATGTTCTGTTCCCTGTAGTGACTGCTCACAATTACCTCCGTTTCCAGTCTTAACAGGTTAAGGTCACAAACTGCACTCATTCACACCAACACCAGTGGCCACAGTGGAAAAAAAACGTTTCCCTTAGAGCAGAAACTAGAATCAAAACTGTCCCAGAGCTACTGTAGCTGTAGTGCTGCTACCAAGAACTTCCTCCGCCCAAGTTCATGACCCTGAACCCAAATAATCCAGAAGCCTTTTGGGCAAGAACTCACTCACCTTTGGCTGCCACTTAATCCAGTGACAATTGGTCCAAGTTGGCTGGTTAAAAAGGGGTCAAAGGGGCAGGGACTGAGCAGTGGTTGTCTTTGAGACGTTAGTGACTGAAAGTATGGATGCCAACACTCTACTGGAGCTGAGGACTAGATAGCAATATTAGTTAGGTATATATATTTTTTTCCAGATTATTTGTTTACTTCTTTGCTAACTTGTTTTTCAGTGATCTATTGTGGCTAGCAGGCCAGCAAGCTAATATCAAATTGTTGATTGTTCAGGCCATGTCATGCCTGAGTTCATCCACAGCAGATAATCCCATTAAGCAGAAGACTAATCTCTTTGGAGCCACACACACTCTCACACACACGCATGTGTGTGCACATGCACAGTTAAAAATACTAACATGCACACGTAAATACCGAGGCAGTCGGATGAGTTCATTTCAGTTCTGTTTAGTTTTATCCTTGATTTTCCAGGAGGGAAAAGCAAACAGCTTAGTCACTGTGAGTGAAAGACCCCTGACCCTTGACTGTGACCCTTAGGCCCCAACAATATGCTAGTTATTCATACATCATTAAATAATCAAGAACTAAGTTTGCATATGTAAATATGTTTTGAGTTCCAAGTTCAATATGTGTATTATTTATTACATTTAAAGTGTTCCTCCTGATCTACTGAATATAATAATCTGATCATTCATATTTGCATTTATGCAGACCTGAAAAAGATAAAATAAGGTGCTAAAGTTGTATATTATCTCAGTTTATCTAAAAATAACATACCCAAGGTTAAAGTGAAAGTTTAGAACGTTGTCCTAGTGGTGCTGTGTCCATGTTTTACCACAGAGTGGCACTGTATGAATGAAAAACACAACAACATGTTGGGTACAGTTTGCACATATCACAAAAAACATCTTTTCAAGTATACGTTTTCTAAATGAATGCACTGTTCTGCTGTTATTTGTGGTTGTCGGGCTTCCGCAGGAATGTGTGTGTGTTGTTGGCACAGTGTTATAGAGAGCTGGGCTGGGATATATTTAGGAGGGGGAAAAAAAATCACTCATGTGGAAACTGATTACACAGCTGGTAAACACTGATCATGTGACCACATTTGAAATGTTGATGTATGGAGTAATCTTTGATTGGTCGGCGTAGAAAGGAGAATCCACCCCGATTGGCTAGTTAGGAGAGTATGATGTTATCACACACACACAGCATAGTTATTTCTGTGCTGGCTGACCCACTAATGTTAACATGTAGTGAATGCCTGCAAGGCTTATGAGGTTGCATCTGCTTCCTTAGTCTCTATTTGTCTCCCATTCATTCCTTTCATTTTTTGAATACATATTTCTTTCTTGATTCTTCTCATTTTCTCCCATTTGATTCCCCTACCTTTTAAATAACTATTTGATGTTGAGAATATGACATCCTGTACATGTCCACACTCACATTATATTTCATGAGCCAGAATGCCTGTGGCCTTTTGTGTGTTTGTGTGTGGAGATACACACACATCAGCAGGATCTCCATCTGTTCCTTGCCAAACTCAAAGGGACACACTGTATAGCTGGTCTCGGGACAGCTACCTTATTACATAAGCCAAGATTAATGGAAGACTGGCACTCGACCCAGAGCTCACTCCTGACAACGTATAAATTATTCCTAAATGTATTTCCCTGGAGGAGTCCAAGGGTTCTTTATTTAATAAAACATATCAGAAAGGTGAGATCTATAGATGTGAGATCTGAGATGTACCCTTTTCTAAATGTGAAATATAAGGGTCTATCTTTTCTTTAGTTAGCAATGGTCTTTTTTGTTAATGTACCTTGCCAAAGAGTTTTGACCCTGACGTGATTTGAACACACAACCTTCTGATCTGGATTCAGACGTGCTACCATTGTGCCACAGAGCCTGTTAGAGTCCCTTTCTCTGGAGGAGTCCAAAAGTTCTTTATTAAATAAACCATATCAGAAAGGTAAGATCTGAGATGTCCCCTTTTCTAAATGTGAAATATAAGGGTGTATCTTTTCTCTTCTAGACACAAGTTAGATATGGTCTTCATGGTTGCAACAGGTTCAGAATCAGAGATACACACACACCAGGCATAATTATGTTAATGTACCTTGCCAAAGAGTTTTGACCCTGACGTGATTTGAACACGCAACCTTCTGATCTGGAGTCAGACGCGCTACCGTTGTGCCACAGAGTCTGTTAGAGTCCCTTTCTCTGGAGGAGTCCAAAAGTTCTTTATCAAATAAAACATATCAGAAAGGTGAGATCTATAGACGTGAGATCTGAGATGTCCCCTTTTCTAAATGTGAAATATAAGGGTGTATCTTTTCTCTTCTAGACACAAGTTAGAGATGGTCTTCATGGTTGCAACAGGTTCAGAATCAGAATTTGTGATAAACACACACCAGGCATAATTATGTTAATGTACCTTGCCAAAGAGTTTTGACCCTGACGTGATTTGAACACGCAACCTTCTGATCTGGAGTCAGACGCGCTACCGTTGCGCCACAGAGTCTGTTAGAGTCCCTTTCTCTAGAGGAGTCCAAAAGTTCTTTATCAAATAAAACATATCAGAAAGGTGAGATCTATAGATGTGAGATCTGAGATGTCCCCTTTTCTAAATGTGAAATATAAGGGTGTATCTTTTCTCTTCTAGACACTAGTTAGAGATGGTCTTCATGGTTGCAACAGGTTCAGAATCAGAATTTGTCATAAACACACACCAGGCATAATTATGTTAATGTACCTTGCCAAAGAGTTTTGACCCTGACGTGATTTGAACACGCAACCTTCTGATCTGGAGTCAGACGCGCTACCGTTGCGCCACAGAGTCTGTTAGAATCCCTTTCTCTGGAGGAGTCCAAAAGTTCTTTATCAAATAAAACATATCAAAAAGGTGAGATCTATAGATGTGAGATCTGAGATGTCCCCTTTTCTAAATGTGAAATATAAGGGTGTATCTTTTCTCTTCTAGACACTAGTTAGAGATGGTCTTCATGGTTGCAACAGGTTCAGAATCAGACATAAACACAAACCAGGCATAATTATGTTAGTGTACCTTGCCAAAGAGTTTTGACCCTGACGTGATTTGAACACACAACCGTCTGATCTGGAGTCAGACGCGCTACCGTTGCGCCACAGAGTCTGCTGTTGTCCTCTTTTCCTTTCTGTTTTCCTCTGATCTCTGATCCAACTAGACATTTTCTCCAACAGATATTTTCTCTTTTTTTCTCTGTAAACTCTAGAGATGGTTGTTTGTGAAAACCACGGTAGATCAGCAGTGTCTGAAAAAGTCCTCCTCTTTCTTTCTTCTCCATTTTGAGCCTCAGTTTTATATGTAATGTCTACATGCCTAAATGCATAGAGTTGCTGCAAAGTGATTGGCTGATTACAGGTTTAGCTTGCGAGTGTACGTTTGATAGGAAGGAAGGTACATCACTCAAACCTTGAAGTGGAACATCAGAAATGTCTCCAATAAGCAAAGTCTTATGTTCATTTCAGTTGTATTGATGCAGATACAATAATTAACACTTGTGTTTTACATGTGTTAAATTAGGTGTTTTCTCTGTAAGAAAGGTGTTTGAAGACCAAGTTTCTTTCTGTGCTCAGAATAACCTTTCATGTCTTTCCATTATTTATATGGCTTGTCTACCTGCATCAGCTTCACAGCCAGGTTCCTCCAGGCTCATATCTGTTCATCTTTCATCTTTGTACGATCAGCCCTTCTAAAAAAAAACACTCATACAAATTATTTCTCATCAGTAATTACCAGCTTAACATGCCAAGTGGTGCCTAGTCTTAGGTTGTGGATACCTTACTGATAACATAACAGTTTGTCTGTCCCTGTCATCCTTTCTCTGTTCACTGTCGGTGTCACAACTTCACTCTGCTTCTTTTCTCACATATTGTTTCCCACTCTCTGTCTTCTCTATTCATGCTGCGTTGTTTATTTTCCAGTTGAGGTGAGAAGACAGAAAACCACAGAGAGAGAGAGAGACAGAGAGCACAGTGTGTGTGTCATGGTCCAGATGGTCCAGCTGTCACCATCAGGAACCTCAGTTGACAAGTGCGCTTGACTTGTTTGGCTTGCTCTGCCCTTTGAATCCTCTGCACTGTGTTTTCCTGTCTCTGTGTGATGTCTCAGACTTCTCGGACCTGATGCAGGTTTTGCACAGTGAACCTGACACCTTAGTTATTACTTAGGAAACAGATATTTACAGTATATGCTGACAAAACACCAGGAATAATTTCACTGCAGAAGTTATAAAAGTAGCTTTTGCATGGTTTGAAATGAGAGATCTTGGTGTATTTTGCTTGTTTACTTGCTACTTCTCCCTTGTCCCTTGTTCCATATTTAGTATCATTTTTCAGTCTAGCCCAGGGGTCCCCAACCCCCAGGCTGCAGACTGGTAATGAGCCAGATGGGTCAATTGGTACCGGGCTGCACAGAAAGAATACATAAATTACATTATTTACATTTATTTATTATCTGATTCTGAACAATGTTTTATTTTGGAAAATTACTGGATTTGCTGCTGCTGCTGTTGACGCAGAAACCGTGTCCTGGCTCGCGTCATCTGGGTCATCCGTTACCGGCTGCTGCGCAGTTAACAGGCGGGACTTCACATGTTGTACATTTGCCCTTTGGTCAGCGGATAGCATCCGCAACTGGTTGATTTTTGGCCACAGGTATGTTGCGGCTTTGTGGAGATCATTGGAGCCATTTTTTCCTTCAACCGGTGCACATGCCATTGACGCATGGCTGTGCTCTGTGCAGTATCGTTGGTGCGGTTACGAGGACGCTGCTAATAAAGTTGCATACACAGTGGATTCATGTTTATTATTATAGTTAGAAAATACCATTTTTTATGCCGGTCGTATAATTTTATTTTGTTGTATTTATCCGCCACACCTTATAGGCCGGTCTGTGAAAATATTGTCTGACATTAAACTGGTCTTTTTACATCGAAAAACATGCCAGCGAACTCATACAATTAAAAATCACGATGCTACTTGCATCTTTGTTGTTGTTTCTTGTGATAAAGGCATTTGATCTGCTATAAACCTTATTTTGACCAGTTTGGTGAATATTTACTCAGTACATATGTGGATTTTTTGGCAACTGTATATATGTGTAAATGGCATTTAATTAATATTTACAATCAATATTATGGGGTAAAACATCTTAATTTGAAATGCAGTAACATTTAGCATATTTATTTTTTTAGCTTTTTATAGCTGTCCTGCCAGTAACCTATGTTCCCCCATTTTAAATAGGCCAGTGTAATGCAGTGGGGGGGGCAACACAGAGGAGTTAAAATGCAAAAGAAGCAGGTGTTACTGCACTGCAACATTTCATCATCTGTCATGAAGGATCAGCTTTTGTAATGAATACTGTACGATGATTATCTTGCAATGAGTACAATAAAATGTTGTTAAAATTAGAGCTGCAACTATTATAACTAACGATTATTTTCATAATCGATTAATCTGTTGATTATTTTCTCGATTAATCGTTTGGTCCATAAAATATCAGAAAACCTTAAAAAATGTTGATTGGTATTCGTCAAACCTGGAAATTATGAGGTTCTCAAATGTCTCGTTTTGTCCACAAACCAAAATGAATGACTTTTAATGATTTCCTTGTTATCCATAGCAAACAAATGAAGAAAATGTTCACATTTGAGAAGCTTAAACAATCGGAAATCTTGTTTTAATCATGAGAGAAGCTTCAAACCGCTTAATCGATTATCAAAATAGTTATCGATTCATCGTTTCAGCTCTAGTTGAAATACTGTAATAGCTGTCCAATACTGTCTCATAGTATAACATTAGATAGATTTTGATTAGATTTTGAGTTAAATCTAGTATTATTATCATTGTATATTATAGTATTTTAGTTTCATAACTGTTGTGTAATACTGTGGTGCCTCTAGCAACAGTGTCCTAACATCACCATTTGTGTTATTTGTGTTTAGGACTGTGTCCGATGTATGAACCCTTTTTACGGTTTAGGTTAGAACGTCAACATGTCTGTGTTCAGTTAAAGTCAACACTTTTACTCTTTTTGTCTCTTTTTATCTCTCTTTCTCAGACGCTATTATACTTGGTCAATTAATTATGTACTACCCTGCATCATGCCCCTGTCCTCCTGTATGTGTGTGCATTTATGTGCGACTACACAGAGCATCATCACTGCAGCAGGTAGAAGGAGAGAAAGGTGAAAAGACAGCGAGGGATAAAGGAAAAGAAGGAGAGCATGGCATCACCGACACATTTTAGATTCTCCCTCTGCCCTTTTGTGCAAGTCTCTCCTCTATTTCTTTCTTTCTGTCTCTCATTGATCTCGCTTTATAGAGGCGGGCTAACAGAGGCAGTGGAGCGAACTAAGGGAGAGTGAGCAAGTCAGACTTTGATAGAGAGAATCAGAGAGAGAGAGAGAGAGGGAGAGAGAGAGGGAGAAGAGGAGCAAGTGGGGAGGCACATGCTCTCATAGATAGAGAGGGAGAAAGAGATAGAGGACTGGGACTGCTGCTACAAAAGAGGACAGCAGAGACCACAGACACACACACACTTCCATGCATTCATCCATGCACACATGCTGACAGACTGACCCACACATGCTGACAGCACCACCACCACCAACAACAACAATAACAACACACTAAACGCACACTCATGCCCTGCCAGACAGTGACCATGCTGCTCCCTGCATCCTGACCAGCTATGAGGATTACACTGATGAAGATGATGACGAGGATGAGGGCAATGAAGAACATGAGGGAGAGGACGCTGGCCTCAGCCTGCCACAGCTGAGGACCATAGCCAGGCATTGGTGGGGGGGGGCGGGGGGCAGGAGCAGGCAGCGAGGCCGGCAGAGTGGGGGATTGTGGGACAGGATGGAGAGTGGTTGACAGGACGCATGCATGTGCATGTGCGTGTGTGCATGTGTGTGTGTGTGTGTGTGATGTGCTTGAGAGTGAAATGTTTACATGAAAGCTAGGATGCCCCCCCAGCGTGGGACCGGCTAGCTAACGTTAGCCACATGTTGTGCCACTGCAAAGTAGCATGTACCCACAACACCATATCGCTGATGTTTGGATGCAAGGTAGGTTAAGGGTTTTGTGTGTTAATATTGTGCTTGTGTGTGTGTGTGTGTGAGAGAGAGAGAGAGAGAGTAGCTGTGCGGTTAAATGTGCTGAGAGAGAGAGAAAAAGAGAGAGAGAAGGAAGAATAATGATTGAGCGTGCCAAGGGACTCTGCGTTGAGGTAAAGTAAGGTGAGAGTCGGTAGCCGGCGGCAGAGTGCGAGAGAAAAAGAGAGGGAGAGAAGAAGTCAAAGAGAGAAAGAGAAAGGTCTTTGCTGTGTGACAGGGAGAGCAGGTTTTTGTTCTGCTGTCTGGTTTCATATTAAAATCCTTTACTCTCATTCTAACTCCTGTTGCTGCTGCCCCTGTATCTTACTTTTCACTGATCTGAATTTATACTCTTTAACTTTTAGTTGTTTTGAGTCTTTTGTTATTATCAATTTATGCTCTGAAACTAACTCGGTGTTAAATAGAATTAATTTAATGGTTCCTTTGGTCCCTTGGGGCAGAGCCGCAAGCAGTAACTACAGCATTGGCATCCAGCATTGCATTAGCATTTGTTGTGTATGTATCAGTGGCGGTTGCCAGTCTTTGAAACAGGGGAAGCTAATTTCATGCCCAGTTATTTATACATAAATTCTGCCCTCTGCTCTACAACTGAAACATATAATGGGGTTTTTATTTACAGCGTTTAATATGTACAAATGGAAACAGAAACTGGTCTCCTGTTTAATTTGACAATGCAATCAATCAAAAATACCTCCAATCATCATGCATCATCCCAGTGTCCACTCCCACCCACTGCTCCATTGACTCCCAGAGATGCTGAGCTTCCCCTTAAGTTACGATTTTGTCACGAATATCTAATCAGCTGTGATTTCTGAACGAACAAGTCTCAGAGTTGATCGTGTTTTAGCGCAAAAAAATGAAATGTAAATACGACAGTACATATTTGACCACTTGTTTTATGACATTTTAGAGGAAGCAGGTCTTCCCTTGCTGTCTTAGAGCAATCAGTTACTGATAACCAATTAACTGGTTTATTTAAGGTGCAAAAATCAATGTTTAATTTACTCACATTTTATCAAAATCGACTGATTTTCAAATGAATCTTGTTATAAGCCTTTTTCGCCACAACAGTCAATAACAGAGCAAAAGAGTGGCTTTATCAATAAAGCCACTCTTTTGCAAGCAACCTACGTTACGTCACAAACAGTTAACAGTTAGATCATCTGTAAACATGGAAACATTCATGACAGCAGTTTTAAATGAATCGTCAAAGACAAATGTAGCGTAAGCGAAGGTTGTTTCTGTCATCGCTCTTGTATTTCTTATCCAAATATTGTCAGCGTCGGCATTGCACACACTTTGTAAGTCGCCTGTCAAATGACCCAATGGACTTTTATGACATATATGTCCCTTGCATTTATAGATAGAGAAAGTGACAGTTGGCTTCCTCATGCAATTTTTTTTTTCCAATAAGAAAGCTCCGTTTGTATTTTTGAGTGCTTATTCATAGACAAGCAGCTGCAAAACGCTGACAAAGTTGTGCTAGTAAAGTGAGATCGCTGCAGGTTGGAGTATGACTGAAAACACACCAAAAAAACTCCTCTCATTCAGCAGGATATATGCTTTTTTAACTTGTCTACCCCTGAAATACACACAAACTCTCCCTCAGTCAGGAATAATGAAGACACAGCAAGTAAATAATGTCACATTATTTCTGTTCAGAAACACCAAAAATACGCTGAATAATGACAACAACAGAAACCAAATCTTACAAACTTACACACTGCAGCTTTAATGTCATTCTCCCAGCTGTACTCTGCATTGCTCATAGGTTTTCAAGTAACTGTATCATCTGTAACCCATTATCACATTAATACCACCATCCCACGCGAGGGTACCGGCTTCACTAATTACATAACTTCAGACCAGGCAATAAGTAAAGTTGGTAGTCCTCATCTTGCAAAGCATTCTCGAACTGTTGAGTAGATTATAAAATATTAACGATCCACCCTGGTGCTGAAGGACTCTGTGTCTCATGTGGAAGAACTGAAGAAAGTCAGAGCTGTGTGTAAAACACTTGGCCATGTCCAAAACAGGTTTGATAACTTGATAGCGCAGTGAAAAGCGAACATGAGCGTGAGACGGAAATGAGAACACCGTTTTTATTATATTTTGTCTGAGTATCATCTGTATGAAAGACCCGGAGGCAGAGACCGGGTGCTAAATTTGCTCTGACAAAGTCATGTACAGTTCTGTAACACAAGACGGTACACTTTGTCATTGGGCCGAAGGACTTGGGTCCTCCGTGTGTGTGTGTGTGCGCATTTGCACGGGTCTGCTGTTGACCATTTGAGCAGTTAGACAGACCATAATAAACTACTTCTGTCCTATTAGGTCACCACAGCATGACAGCGTGTCCGGGCGAGAGACAGAGGCATTTTACTATTTAGTCTGCTAATTAGATTTTTGAGAGATTAAGTGGGTTAGCTGCCATCATCCATTTGTATTGTATTGACTTCCATTGGCTTATTTAGATAATTGTTATGTTATTTGTTCCATTTTCTACACACTGGTCAAAATCCATCAGCTCATCTCCTATCATTACCCTAGTATATACAGTAAAATGCTATTTCTGATTTTCCTCCAAGTACCACCAGAGGTAGCTCCGTACCACTGGTGTACCACAGTTTGAGAACCATAGGTATAGATCGGAATAGGAATACACACATTTTGGACAAAAATGTTCCAAACTAAATCTCTGTGCTCTTGAATGTTGTCATTCCTGGAGAATTGTAGTGTACACTAGGGCTGAAAATAAGTCGCAATTTTATCGAAATCGCAATATAGCCTACTGCAAGTTTCAAATCGCAGGAGGCGCAATATTTGTAAAAGCCAAAATGTGTGTCAAAATATAATTAATCTTATTCTGCAAATGGAAGAGAGTGTCTTTGTTTCTCCCAGATCTGCACAACTATCACACAGTAATCATTTTAAATATGTTCTTCAAATGAAAATGAGACTAAAGATGTAAAAATTACCATTCCCTCTGATTTCGGGAATCATATCACAATCGCAAATCGACAAAGCACAATACTTGCACAACACAACCCCTCGACACCACAACAGTATAAAGGCAGGATTTGAAAAGTAAATGAAGAATTGCTGGATGTGACACATGTGAATAAGATGGAGACAGATGCTCTTATAAAAAAAGGAGAACATTTTAAATTGGACGGGTATGGTCTACATTTATTTTACCTGACAGCTCTAGGTCCATTTCTAAAGATGTTTAAATGCCTGTGAAGATAAATCAAACACACTTTAACTAGGTCACATGTTCCTCCACTGGACCATTTCTGCTCAGGTCACTTTGAGAAATGTCACTGTGGAAAAAAATCTTGGAAGGATGTCACTGAGGAAAAAAATCTTCAGGTCCTTGAATTGGATCACATAAGGTCAGAAATCTATCCGTAGTGGTTTCCTCATCAGTCCACATATACTGCACCTCCTCCTCTGCCATTTCCATGCGAAGCATTGAAGCGATGCATTTAACTACCAATCGATTTTATCGGTTCTGCGGGGTCCTCCTAGTGTTGAGCTGAGAAGAGAAGCTTCAAAATGCATTCAAGGAACCTTGTGAATTTTATCACTTTTGCAAACACACAAGGGGTACGTTTCATCAGCACTATCATTGTTCAGCAGCACTTAAAAATATATGATAAATTTGGGGTTAATATCTGACGCTTTTTGGTTTAATGGGGTAGCTCCGTGGACTGGAATACATCATAATGTTGCACTAAATCTGCTCTGGGGCAAATTGTGTTCTAATATAACAGATAAAAAAGGCACAGCCTACTGACAAATCTATTCTCTTCTCTGGAGTTTGGTTTTCAGCTTGTTAACTGGTCTCTCAGGTTTTCCTGATAACAATTGTTTTATTTCATAAGATATAATCGCTCAAAGGGAACGACTCAGTGTCAGTACATCCCTGCAAACTGTTTGCATTAGCTCTCATTCGTCTGTCCATATTGTGTGTGACGGGGAGCGGCGATCCTCATTACTGCAGAGTGCCAGTTCCTCAGCAGGAGTATACTCCACCACAGTCACTCCTGTTTTCTTCGTGTCATACAGTCCTCTCGGCTGCAGCAATGTCAAAACCATTTCACTGTACCTCTGCAGTCTCTGTACAACCCAGTATCATTCAGTGAACTTGTACTCACTGACAATACATTAAATTATTCTAAATTATCATTAAAATTGGTCTTTATTTGCTCTTTGTAACCACACCTGTAGGTTTGCATTTTCAACATTAATTTAATGGAATACAAAAATCCCTTTAATAACTAATCAACCTGTGCACAAATAGGGAAACCCTGCATGTTGTTCCTTTCCTTTTGTTATTTCTCTTTACTGTCACTGTGTATGCAAAACAACTTCTTCATACTGATCTAATTGCACATGTTCAGAACAAATCCAAGAAAAATTTGTTGTAGGGGCTCCTGGTGGCACCGATAAAAACAAACAAACAATGAAGTATAAGAATAAAAACAAAAGAGTGTGCGTGGCCGTCACGCTGTATGAAGTTTCTGCCTCAGCAAAAATACTTTTTCACTTCATGCTGAGAAGGAGAGAGTGAGAGATGGAGAGAAAGAGAATGAAAAGACATACAGAAAATTGAAGACATGTATATACAGTATATATATATGTGTGTGTGTACATGTCATTTATAGGCATGTAGTAGGATGCTGAATCTGCTCCTGTAGTCACGTTTATCTGGATAAGACTAGCTGACACACTGAAACATGACAGCCAGTGTTCAGTACATGCATCTCTCTCTCTCTCTCTCTCTCTCTCTCTCTCTCTGTGTGTGTGTGTGTGTGTGAGGGTACAGTGTTGTGACAACAGTGTGAGCCAGAGTCCCATCAGGGTCTTAGTGCCTGGCTGTTCACCCGCTGCGTTCATGGATATTTTGAGGCACATTTTCTCACTAGTAAGCGAAGCGCTGTGAACGAAAAGATGAGGCCAAGAGGCTGGAGAGGAAATGAGATGTGCAGTCGACGGGTTCAGCTCAGTTCATCTTGGTCAGAGCAGGGTTTCCTCCCGGTCCGAGTCTGAATGAGGTTAAAGCGGGAGAGCGCACATGCAGCCACGTCTATTTAAATCCACAGGAATTAGCTGATGAGTTTTGGCACGGGAGGACCCTCCATATGGAGAGCTGGACCTCACTCCCCGCTGTCCTCAAATAAGAGTTTGTTGGGAACAAGAAAACAGTTGGATATATGTAGGGCCAGAACAGGGAAGAAGCACAATTTAAGCTGCACAAAAAACTGTCTAAATTTCTCCCTTGGGAAATAAGTTTAATTAAGACTATGGGTTGTGTAGTCACTGATGTAGAGACACAGAGGGAGCTACATTTAAGCACACTTGTACAATCCATGCATCGCGGCCTATATGCCTAACCCCAGCACTTTTATTTGAACAGCTAGAGAAGAGGTTTTCATCATAAATATCATGACTCAAAGAAATCTGCTGGCTGCCTGGTGAGAAAGCTACTACAAAGGTCAAGTGTCATATTAACAGGACTGAGTGAGCATGTTTGTATCTCTGCAGGCGGGGTGAATTATAGCTTC
This sequence comes from Solea senegalensis, assembly GCF_019176455.1. Taxonomy (NCBI): domain Eukaryota; kingdom Metazoa; phylum Chordata; class Actinopteri; order Pleuronectiformes; family Soleidae; genus Solea; species Solea senegalensis. The sequence continues at coordinate 17,391,219 of NC_058034.1, forward strand.
TCAAAGCCGAGGGCTTTATTTGTCTGGACGTGGTGTTTGTTTAGTTCAGGTTAGTGAATTTTCAGATAGTCAAGTAAGATGACGGCACACTTTAGGTTAAACCATTAACCCTGGCAAGCATAAATAAAACATAAATAAACAGAAAGACGGACCTATTTTGCTACAATAATAACCTTTTTCAACAATATAAGCATAATATCTTTATTGAACATGTTTCCTTAATCTTTGATGATACATTATGGTCATTTTGTGACGTCGTACAATACATTATTTACACGGAACACTTTTAAACGTGTTTCTTGACTGTGTCAAGCAAGTGCCATCAGAGTACATGAAAGACGTCTTGATTTTATGCATATTGCTGTCAAAGCGTAACAAAACTACCCGCGACCTGGTAAAGCACATATGGCAATTTGTTTACACTCCAGTAATGCTAATTCAGCAAAAATGCAAGTATGTGTGTATTTGCTTGTGCATTCAAGTATGTACATTACAGAAGGCTCAGGAAACAATTACTGCCATGCTGGGTGTACACCTGGACTGTTTGCTCACACTCGCAAACAAACTGTACTATTAAAAACATCTAATTACATGCATGTGAGCACACACACACACACACTCTGCTCTGCTCCCTTTTGTTGTTTGAAGATTTGCACTAATAGTTTCTTATTTTCTAGCTCCACTTAATATTTCCTCTTCTGTCATTATACTAATCTATCTTTTCTTCCTTCCTCTTTTTTCATCCTGCTACTTACGGACCCTTCCTGTATCCAATTTCCCCAACATCTCCACCATCCTTTTTGTCCTGCGTCTCACTACCTCCTCTTCCTCCTCCTCCTCGTCGTCCGCCTTTCTTCTCATGATAGAAATATCGACTTCAAGAAGAGGAAGGGGCATTATCAGGCGCCCCCAAACTCCACCAACATGCCTGCCAACATCACCCACTGGGAGTAGCCAGAGAGCTGAGGGATGGAGGGACCCTGGGGAGGGAGGGGGGAACCTGGAGGAGGGAGGGCGGAGGTGCAGGGACCATGGAGAGAGAGGGGGAAGGATCGCTGGGGAGGGACGGATCTCTTGTTCGCCGCGGCGACCTGCGCGGGCCGGAGTTGGTCCAGGTGGCAGAGCGGCAGCTGTCTCAGATTCAGCACGTTCACGGATACGTCACTCACTCGCACATCACACCTGCTCAGGTAACTACGTGTGGACTTTTGTCCTTGTGGCTGTGGCTCTTTACTAGTATGACAAACACGTATGGACCACTCACACATCACGTTGACATTGTCACTGTGTCCCCATCACACTTGTTAACCAGTCTACTTGTCACTCACGCCTGCCTCAGGATGACAATTGCATCTTGTCATTATGTCAAAGTAAAGATTCAGACTGTTTGAGGTAAAGTGTATACTTACTGTTCTGTGAAATCTTTCTGTTTTCACTTGTGTTGTATATTCGTCTTTGTACAGGCAGTACTTTATGACCAAGTGAAGTTGTTTAAAGACCAATTTATAATTGTAACAACAGTGCAGATATCCTGTTTTCAATCTTTTGATGAAATCAGAGGAATCGTGGATTTAGTGTTTGTGTACTGTAAGTCTGTTTATGTAACAGTTTTTGCACAAGACTACACTTTAGGGGTCACATTATTATGTAAACATGAGAAGTGCTTCAAGTTTGGTGTGTTGTGTGTTCAGAGGCGGTCTTCTTCATTCTTCTTCAAACCAGTCTGACCATTCTTTCCTCTGGCTTCTGTTAACAAGAAAGGAATCTTTACCCAGATAACTGCGGCTCACTGGATAATTTTTCTTTCTATGTCATCTCTAGACATGGTTTTGCGTGAACATCCTGGTAGATTAGCATTATACGACCAGCCTATCTGACACCAACAACCATGCATACATTTAGAGTCACTCAAATCAACTATCTTTCCCATTCTGATGCTCATTTTGAGCTTCTGTTAGTCATCATCAGGCCGCGTCTGAATGCCTTAATGTACTGAATTGCTGCCATAGAAAACCTTATTTGCTGTTGTATCGCACACAAGATGAAGGAACGTGGTCAGGGTTGAGGGATTGATTGTGATACCAGAGACCAGGGTGTTAATTGTGTGTAAGAACAACAAGCACTTTGGTTGAGATTGGGAAAGGATTGTGTTTTCACTTAATTATTAATAAAGCAAACAAACGCTTCTGATGTTTCAAGTCACTGTTAAATGTGACTCAATTTGACCAAAGTCAAAGAAATTAAGCTTGATGAAACTTTGCCAGGCCACACGGTGGTGTAGTGGTTAGCACTCTCGCCTTGCAGCGAGAAGACCCGGGTTCGAGCCCCGGTTGGAACAAGGGCCTTTCTGCATGGAGTTTGCATGTTCTCCCCATGTGTGCGTGGATTCTCTCCGGGTACTCCGGCTTCCTCCCACAGTCCAAAAACATGCAATGTGGGGAACAGGTAAATTGGACACTCTAAATTGACCATAGGTGTGAGTGTGAGAGTGAAAGGTTGTTTGTCTCTAGTTGTGTGTGGCCCTGCGATGGACTGGCGAACTGTCCAGGGTGTACCCCGCCTATCGCCCGATGAAGCTGAAAACACAATCATTCTGTATGTTGGCTAAAAAAATGTATCCTGGCTTTCATTACACTTCTGTCAAAATACAATATATTTACTTCTCTTTGAATTGAAGAACTTCACTTTTCTTCAGGAAAATCTTTCTGCAGTCAAGCGTAGAATTATCAGCTTTTTTTTAATAGCTTCTGAAAAAAATGTCACAGAGACACATATCCCAGTCACCACCAGCCGTGATATGCTTAAAAGTCTAAAGTCTAATACTATTAGCTTCTATTTTGGCTGCTGGTGAAAACACAAAACATCAGTCAAGGTGTAACCGAAGCCTCTTTTTTTTTAAGTTTAAGTTCAGACAGAAGTGCTTGTACCGAGAAGTCAAGGATACTGGCCTACATTTGCTTTCATGCACAGAGACTTTTCTGTACCTGGAGAATACTTTTGCAGAACTGCATGAAGCGATTCAGCTGAATGCTCGTCCCATTTTTTTTAGTAATGAGGCCCAATATTATCTCTGCCCTGCACTGAGTCTGTATCGGTCTGGCTGGCTCTCATTCTTTTGCCTCCTCATCTCTCTTGCACATGCTTATAATTGCTCTGCATAGTTTGGCGAACGTTTTATTTTTGGTTGATCGGGCCGTATCTGTCTGCAGATTAAAGCTCACATCACTCACACGCAGACACACACCTCATTATTTTTTGTGTGTGTTGTCTTGGGTCGCATGGGCGGCACTGTGGTTAGCACTGCTGCCTTAAACCAAACTCGCGACTCCTCCAAACGAGGTTCTCCGGTTTCCTCCCACTGTCCTAAAACATGCAGAGGTTTAATGTCTGTAGGTGAGTGTAAAAGTGAATGGTGGGGATTGGCTCCAGTGACCCCTCAATGTCAATGATGTTATCTTATGTTGACTTCTTTCCCTCCTTTGTAGATTTTACCTGTGTCTGTGTCAATATCATTTAGTGTCTTGTTTTCTTCATTTAGGACTTGTGCATATATGTGTGTACAGTGACTCTGAATTGTGCAGCTCCACCTAGTGGCTGTATACTACTTTCTTTTCCCCTTTAAATGTTTCACTGGTCACTTGGGTACGAGTAGGTGTCCCCGATGTCAAAAGATGTTTTCATCCACTCATTGTTGGGGAGGTGAATGAGGAGTCTCTTTTTCTTTCTGTTAATATACATTAACAGCGTACAGTAGATGTGCATTTCCTGTTGATACGCATCTTAAGAATAATACGCTCTAGTCTGTTTGGATGTCATCTGCACTTAAACCTATTAACTTGTGACCAGTATGGTTTAGGGCTGAAACATTCACTCAATTATCGCTTTGAGTGTTTTGTGTTTTGACATTAAGAACATCATCCTTTCCAGGTTTTAAAAACGCTGATTGGCATTTTCTGACATATTCTGGGCCAAATGATTAATCGAGAAAACAATCAACAGATTAATCGATTATGAAATGATTATGGCACGGTCATCATCATTGCACTCTATAAACTGGTTCCTTTCAGTCCCTAATTGACGTCTGTATTTTAAACCATGTGATAAAGACCTGCTGTGTTTGTGTGTGTGTGTAGCTGTTGGTATATTTAAGTATTGTGGTGTTCTTTTGAGAACTCCTCCTTATGTGTTCCGCCCTGAACGATCGTGTCCACGTGAAGGATCTGGCTCGTGTCCGTATATGACAGATGGACCTGCCATCTTGTTCTCCCCATGTACCATGTTCCTCTTCCTTACACGCTCCTCCTCTGCCACCTCTCTTTTTCTTCTCCTCTTTCTTAAATGCACCCTCATTCATACACATTTCTTTCTCCGTGGAGTTTATCTTAAGTGCACAGTAGTGTTTCTTCATCGTCCTATGAATAATCCATGCTCACAAAACAATAAATTACTTTGTATGTTGTGAGAGGACATTTTCTCTCCTTCTTTATCTGTAACTCATGATCCGTTATTGGTTATAGTGCATCATGAATTAATTATCGGCGATGAACTGTCAAAAAACAACTGTTTAACAAAAAGAAAAAAAAAATCCAAATCCACATATAATGAATGAGTGTACCACTGCGTGTGTGTGTGTTGCACCACCTTGAGCTGTTTCTGTACATCGTAGGTAGAATCTCCCGAGCTTCCCTTTGATGATGAGGCGTGGCCTCACGCAGAGGGAGAGAGGCTGCACGACGTTCCTGCCCCGCCTTTCTCCTCCCTCTATTCTGAAAGCCATGCCTACTACCAGGTAAACCTGGCCCTGGGCCTGTCGCATGCGTCACTCGTTGTTGCTCGTTTGTTGTTATGTCACATTTGGTTGTTCTATATATATATTTCCTTTTTTGCCACAATGCTGAACAGCATTTTATTATAACACTGTTAAAAATAAAGAGAGACTTTCCTCTCTGCCAGTGAAACTGAATTTCTGGAAGTCCCAATGACAGATGGTGGAATAAAGACTTATGGAAAAATAACTTTGAACAAGTTTAGAGAAAGGAGTCACAACTGGCAGAGAGGAGGGGAGAAGAGAAACAATTTGAATGAGTGCTTCATTTTAGTAAATTAAACCAGTTTCATTATTCATAGCATGTTAAAGTACTGCACGTTGCATGAATTCTGCAGCATGGTTTGCTGGACCAAGCATGCTAATAATATATGATTAATAATATATATGCTTGATGTGAAAGTTTGTGTCTTTTTCCACTGCACTGTATATAGTCTGATGTGGATGTGATGTGGGGGAATTGCAGATTGTGGATTCTTGTGTAATTGCAGCATCACTAAGGATTGATTTCAATGGCTGGCTCGTGATGTATGTCGGTTGTTTTGCTGCGTGTTTATTAGTGTACACAGAGTCAAAGCAAGTGAGAGCTGGAACAGTCTGCAGTTTAGTCCACTTATTGTGCATGTAGTTACAGTTGGTCGACTGCAGGAGGCAGCAGAGGCCTTTAGCTGATAGTGTGCAGTGCCTCCCTGAACTGAATCTGAATTAAGATGACTGTGAAGATAATAATAGGGCATAGTATGATCACTAATGTCAAAGCTACAAACTGCAGGAGTGCAACTGACTTATGAAGTTTAACAAAAAAAAAAAAAAAGGTCACTGAATTTAATCTAAAGCAGAGATTGGATGCAGAGAAACAGTAAAAGGCCATTTGCTTTGTGTCTGTTAAGACACACATAGTCCAGTCAGAGATGTTAGAGGCTCTTAGTCATTAAGCTAATGTAGATAATTAGGAAGGAAGGAAAAACAGGGAGGGTTGTGGAAGGGCAAGAGATGGGATAAAGGCAGAATTACAGGCAGACAGACACAGAGACAGGGGGCAGATTTGTTCCTGGTTGTTAATCACCCTGTCAGCCAGCCAAATCACTCCTCCCAGATGAATCTCTTTCCCCTCCTGGTAATGCTCTATTAGAAATGAAGAGTCGACGTGGGGCAGCACAACCACATAAGCTGAAATTTTTCGAAAGCTTTGTCGGCGAGGGGAAAACAGTGCAATCAAATGATAATTCCTCACAACAACAACAACAAAACCTGTCACATTTCAGAAAGGAGTGTAATGCCATCATTAAAAACACTTTCACAAGTGGAAGTACTTGTCAATATGTTGTAGAAAATAAAACATTTTAGTGTTGGTAACCTTAGAATAAGACTTTTATTTGTTTTGTAGACAAGGCTATTTCTTTAGGGAGGCCACCATCTGTAAACTACAGGTTCCTACAGCCGCCAGCTTGTGCATTTTGAAGCAAAGCTCACTAGACAACTGAAGACGAATGCATAAACCAATGAAGAAGGAGGTGGAGATAAAAGAGAGTTGTTTACATCCTTTCTGGCAGACCGTAGTTCTTTTATGTTCTTGCCTGAGAGAGAAGGATGAGTGGAGTCCTCCTCTTGTTTGTTGCATTCTGCAGTCTCGCCGTCAGGTACACACTGGACCCTAAAATAAAGTGCAGCCTGTGCTGCATAACTAAGAATAAACACAATCCAAACAAAGGGAGCTGTCTTGGCCTACTACGATTCTCATCTTGCTTGACCAGGTGCTTTGCCTGTTCTGAAGTGCTTTATGCCCGAAGAGCTGAATTTGACAGCTCAGCCCTTCAAAATAGCCCTTACCAGAATCCAAATGAGATCTAATGGAGGGACTGGGTCAAGGCCAAAATGGTTCAGAAACCACTAGAGAACTCCTCGGTATAGATGTTCAGTTTACAGAAAGCTGATGTTACAATGTTATTGACATTCGGGTTGAAATGAAAGGTTTAGCCAATGCAGTGTGACGGGACAGTGACAGGACAAATCTTTCAGTGCTGCTGGCCACAAGAAAAGTGCTTATTTATTAATTCTACAGAATACAAGAAGCTCTTATTTACAGTTATGCAGTACTCCCCTTATCCATGTGATAAGGAGAGTAGTCACTTAACAAGACATTTTGAAAATCTTAAAGCAAATAAAAGATACCAGATCTTAGTGAGTTTCACAACATCTGTTTGTTAAAATTATTTATAGGATATTTTATCGGATATCAGCAAACACGGCAAGATTTGCCGATATCTGATTAAGCTGCTACCTCCTTGATTTATATGCTACTTCTATGAGAATCGGTATCAGTCAGATAAAAAATGCCTATCCAAAAAGCCTATATATATCGCATGCTTCACCATGCACAGCTGAGTCATGTCTGTGCTGTTTATTTCTTCTTTTTGTGAGAACAATATTTGTTAATCCACAGTTGGGGAATTATGTCTTTGAAATGACTCGGCACAAATGTGTCATCAACAGCTTCGTACATTAGTTCATTGGTAGTGCATCATGCATCCCTAATATTTAGTCGATATTAAAATAACTAATAACTGGACTTGTTGTAGATTATTCTTAACTTTTCCAACAATGATTTAAACTCATTTTTAATGATGTAATTTAGGTGTCATGATGATGTTATGATGCTGTCCTCCAGGACACAAATGAGACAAGAAGTCAGTGACTCCAGCTAAACATTAGTGAGAAATGTTAAGCACTAGAGCTGCAACTGTCGATTATTTTCTCCATTAATCAAGTCATTGTTTGGTGCATAATGTTGACCAGTGTTTTTTAAAACCTGGAAAACATGAGCTTCTCAAATGTCTTGTGTGGTCCACCTACCAAAATGATTTGGTTTAAATAATTTGTTTGTTATATGGAGTAAAGACACCAGAAAATATTCACATTTAAGAAGCAAAAACAATCAGGGATCTTGTTTCAATAATGAAAAAAATCCTCAAACCGATTAATGAATGAATCGAGTAATTGTTTCAGCTCTATTTAAAACATGTAGTAGATATTATTGTTCTTCTTCTTTTGGCTTTACCCTTGTAGGGGTTGCCAAAGTGGATATTGTTCTTGTTTTAGCAATAAATATAAAAACTCTAGACACTAGAAACAAATACTAGACTCTTGCAAGAACGGGTAAGTACCGAACAGTACCGGCCCATTTAAAGCACTGTTTACATGTCACTAAAATTAGCAGTCATGACACCTCAGGTGTATAATGCTAAACCCAGCATGCCTTCATTATTGTTGGGTTACTGTGTCTACTACACATCTACAGTCGGCTTCGCTGAGACCCAGAATAGGTTTTGGGCCATTGTGTGGAGGCCCCCACTGCCATGACAGGAGCAAGTTACAAAAGTGAACACAGCATTTGTATGCAAGGCAAACTATGTCTAGCTTGGCCTACCTATAGAGAAGGGAAGGGCAAAGTTGGCTCTCTCAGCAGTCATACATTAATCATGCATGATGTGTGCTTTTATTTAATTGGTCCTAAAATATTAATAGAGTTGGCATTCACTGGCTGACATTTGACTGGAGAGAGAGAGAGAGAGGGGAAAAGTGAAAGAGAGAGAGGGAGTCACATGGAGGGTTGAGACCTGGCCAGTGTGTCACTGGATTGTTGCTGTGTCAGCTGACATGTCTGTGGGTTGTACTTGCTGTTGTAGCCAGTGACTGGCAGATGCTAATGATACGGTTCCAGTTGTGAATTATTCTAGCTGCTATGATGATAGCTTGTTGCTTTGTGTTCAAACTGCGAGTCCCATAATTGACGTGTTGTACTGTGACTGATTGTGGGTGCTGCAAGAAGCTCACGGTGTATCAGTGTTAGTCTTCTGCAGCCACTAATTTTCACCCTAGCTCTCTTTAGGGGCCGTGTATGCTTTATTTCACAGCTTATTGTTGGAGTGTAGCGTTGCATGTCGGCACTTCATTTAAAGGGCCTGTGTACAGCATTTAGAATGAATATTTTGGCAGAAATGGAATGTGTGATTCAAAATGTTGCTTTCATGATAATGTCAATATCTGTAGCCTTTGTGTAGAAGCGTTTCAGCAAAACAGATTAATTAGTTTGAATCTTTCCATGTAGCAGTAGTCAGAGAAGCCTCAAGCAAAATATTGTGATTCAAGCATAGGGAGGCACTGGTGTGAAAATCCGCCATCACTGCTACCCACTCTATTTCACTGTCACATATAATCTAGGTTGCTTTATATTATGTTAGTAAAAAAAAAAAAGCATAGGGAACCTCAGATCTGTTCAGATCTTTGGAAACAACACAGCCACTATCAGGTGTATTTCAGGACACGGGAAGCTGTTGCCATAGATACAGTTCCCAAGGAAACACAGGCAGAAGCTGTGGAGGGGTTCTGCTTCACCTGTGGCTAATCCTCCGGGAGGTTACAATAGCTATCTCACCTCAGGTGGTTGTGGATCTGTTGGAAAGGATTAAGTGGTAGTGAGTTAGTGTCAGACATCATATAGCTGATGGAACCTTCAGCTGTATGGACTCTTGCTTTTAATCCACACACAGATAAACTAGTTCATTCAAACAAGCCTCTTAACCTGTTTGACATGATTCCTCATCTCTTTTCTTTCCCTTTATCCCAGTCAGTGCCCAGCAACAGCTTGTTGTTTTCCATTTGAGAGTCATGCTACGTGTGTGTGTGTGTGTGTCTGCATCCATCTGTTTGTGAGTTGTGTGTCTGTGAGTATGTGCGTTCGTATGTGTGTGTGGGAGAGCTGGGTGCTGCAGTGTCTGGAAGCTGCCTCAGGAAACAATCTCTTTCCCCCCCACACACACACACACACTCTCAACTAATGAACGAATGCATGTAATTTAACACTTAAAAGTATACCAGTTGATGTCGCGTGAATTGTTACTTTGTGGAACTCTTGTCCAGTTTTAATCTTAGTCTCACACGATCCCAACCAAATCTTAGCTCTAGACTTAACCAGTTCCTCAGAGGTGGAACCAGTAGACCTCATGCCGGACCTGACAAGGTCAACATTTATGCCAGAAAAGGTAACAAATAAAATTACACACTTACACATATTTTTAATGCTGTCCAGTGAGGACATTCAGACACATAATGCTTTATCTAGCCCTTTACCATAACCTAAAACATCACAACTAAATGCCTAAACATAATCCTTAATCTAACCCTGGCAACCCAACCCTAAAACCAGGTCTTAACACCAGCCAAAAGGTCCTCACATCTTACAGATTATACAGTTTTTTGCTCTTCACAAAGATATACATACAAATACACACACACTCACACACTACAGTACATTTGTGTGTGTGGAGTAGGAATGACGTTCTGCTATATTACTGGCTTCTTGGAATTTAGGGGTGTGGCTAATATTTGACAGAGAGTGTGTGTGTGTGTGTGAGAGAGAGAGAGGTGTAGGGTTACAGCTCCAATAAAAGGGAGAGATAGAGAGAGAGAAAGAAAGAGACAGAGGGTGGGTGGAGGTAGGTTGAGAAAAAAAAAGAGAGAGTGAATAATGCACTAAGTGAGAGAGACAAAAAATGAGAGTTAGACTTGGAGCGCCATCACAGATGTAGGTGGGAGGGGAGGAGAACGAGAAGAGTTGCTCAGTGATCCTTCCAACCATCCACCTACCTCAGATGCTCTCTCCCTCGCCTGCATCCGTTCACCTCCCTCCTTTCATCCGTCCAGCCGTCCATCCCTCCTGCCCGTCTTCCTTCCATATTTAATGGGAGCGCGCGCAGTGACAGAGAGGAGATTGACTGGTCATCTCCGAGGAATCAGAGTGAAGGAGGGAGGGAGGGAGAGAGAGAAGAAGGAAGAGGTGGGGTGGAGAAAGAAAGGGAGAAGGAGTGAACTCCTTTAATAATCAATCCTCATATCCTGTGGTTGCCTGGCCCACGCTCCCTCTCACTCTGTCTCCACTCTGAAAAAGGAGTTGATAGGGAGGAGGAGTTTTTGGACTTCCACAGATGGGGGTGTTGAACAAGTCTCCCGGCTAGAGAGGAGATGGAATGATGGACAAATGGATGGACAACAAGGACAACCGAGCAGATGGACTGACGGGTGGACAGATGTACAAGGACCCTGAAAGACAGACTACTGTTCTAACTTGTAGGCGACTCTGTCTACCTGTGCTGGACTTTTTATCTCCTCCTCCAGCTCCTCCTCCTCCTCATCTCTTGATCTGACAGCTGCTATCCTGTTCCTGAAGAAGCAAAAAAAATAAGTGAAAGGCAAATATTATTAAGAGAAAAATGATGAGAGAGGATGGAAATATCAACAAAAGCAACATAATCATCAGAAGACGCCAGTGACGGAGAAGAGGCAAGAGTTGGACTGTATTTCTGAAAGTAACACCAAAGGAAAGAAAGAGGGAGCAGAGTGACGGGAGAGAAACTGGAGATGAAGCAGCAGTGGAGAAGCACTACAACATGAGATCTATCTTGTCCGTCTAAGGGAAGCGCTGACGGCGGAGACGATGAACTACATTTTTGGCAACAACACTTTGTACCCGCGCAGTGCGAGGGTGGGCGGCGGATCTGGGGGTCAAGGGACCGGGCTGGGAGTCAAGCAGAAGTTAGGGCCAAAGCGGGGCTCCTCAGAGGAGCTGCCACCTCCCCACACCTCCTCCCCCTCCACCTCCTCTCCTGCCTCCTCCTCCCCCTCCACGTCCTCCTCTCGCTGGCAGCAGCTCCTCACGTTCTTCTCTCGAAGGAGTGCCTTCACCGACTGTATCAATGCTAGCCAGGTAACACACATGTCATTCTGTGTGTGTGTGTGTGTGTATGCGTGTGTGTGTGTGTGCGCGCACACACGCTTTATGCTTGGGGGTGGTAGGGGATCAGGGTGGGAAGCATGTAACTTAACCTGTGTTTTTGTTTGGTGTGTGACTGTGTGTGTACATAGTAGGGGGCTGATCATTACATTAGCAAAGATTATCTAGTTTCAGGTTCTAGGCCAGGGCAGAACGGCAGTCGAGGGCAGCAGGGAAGGTTTTTCAATTTAAGTTGAAGCAGCTCTCGGGTTGTGTCAGACATTTTTGGTTATGTTGTCATGGAAATAAGCTCAGGCAAAGTGTACAAGACTCAGAGAGCTGGTGTGTTGCCATGGTAATGCCGTCATTTAGCTGAGCAGTCCAGTGCCTGTACTGTATGAGGTCAAAATCTTACCACAGAAAAAGGAAGGTGTGTACTAATCTGACGTGAGAGGAGCCACTGCCACGTCACAAGTTCATGTGATGTGGATTTATATATGTGGAGCGCCTTTGAATGAAATGCAAAAGACGGGTTGTTTCACTGACTCCAGCTGGGTTTATAGTTTGTGCTAAAAGGTTAGCACAGGTAGCAGCTGTAGTTACCCCCATGAGTGACATGTGACTTCTCTGAGATGAATTAGACCTATGAGGATAAAGTGTTGACGGTGATTCCTCATAAATAACATGGGAACTCTCACTGGTTTAATTTAGGTTGCTACGTCATGTCACAAATGCATCAACATGTTAAGTTGTTTTAGGAAAAAAACACATTTTTACTTAAGATAAACAATTGTGAACAGTTACATTAAGCAGTGATAGCACAGGGCTTAATGCCATGGCTTAAATATCATCCTGAACTAGGGGTGGGCGATATGGGCAACAAATAATTACTTGATATGTTTTGGGATTATGACAATAACGATAATTTAACAAAAAAAAAAGGACTTTAAAATGTGATTTTAATTGTTTAAGTCATCAATTGTTGCTTACAGATTATATCAATGGACATTAGCTTTCAAGTTAAAGACTTATAACTGACAGTGTAGAAACACTGAACTCTGGGTAAATGGGCAGATGCTCTACTATAAGGTAAATTGTACAAAGTACAAGCAAGACAAAGTCATAAAACAATCTCAAAGACTTGATTGCGGGGGCCGGTGTCTCCATGTTTTCTCCCTATTATCATAACCACTGTCAATGTATTCAGGGAATGTTTGTGTTTCATCGTTTTATGCAAAGTAATTTAAATACTCGATAATGACAATTTATATATCTTTAAAACAACAATCGTGATATTCTCTTAGATGACATGTCTTGCCCACCTCTATCGTGATCTGTAACTTAAAACCTTTGGTATAAAGATGAAGTAAAAAAAAACTCTTTTTGCACCAGGGGTCCCAGCTCTCGGGTCGTGGACGAGTACCTCGCCGTTGGCTGAACTATTTTATTTGATTACTTACGACAAGGGAGTTATATTCATTTAAAATCTGATGCACCTTTTCCTTCACACACGTCGAACCACACTAAGACCAGACCACACTGTGTGCTGAATTAATAGTGAGTAAAGTTTTGTGTGCTTAGGTTTAATCTGGCTTTTACTATGCTGTGTATATTTTAGCATGACACTAGTAGTAAATTACTACTAATTTATTAGTTTGTAGCGCCCCCTCCCTATGCCCGTCAGTAGTCAATCATGGTTAGGTGAAGGGATGACACTGTGACTAGTAGGGCTGTAAAGTCCCGGTCGACTGGTCGATTAGTCAATCAATAAAGTCAACTTTTTGCCGTGTTAATTTCATACAGTCTATGGTTAATTTGATTTCATCTGGAGGAATGTACCAAGTGCTAATGGGGGTGTTTTCAGAGCACCCCTGTTCCACAGATCACAGCGTGTCTTCAGAGAACACCCCCCTTGTTTTCAGTATTTTGAAAACCCACAGGAGACAGAAAGACTACAGAACGTCTAGTGGTTTTATTTAATGTTGAGCTACAGTCAGTCGTCCTCTAACATCCATGTCAAAGACATTGGCAGTGCGGCAGCATTTTACAAAAATAGATGGCGATAAAAAAAAGTCAAATGCAAAGTTTGCCAGCAACAGTTTTAATATCATAGCTCGACTACAAACATATCATATAAAAACGGTAAGCTAACTTGTCTTCGTTATGTTGCTCCGTCCGTTTTGAGTAAATGATCATATCAGAATCGGCGTATCTCAATGTTTTAGTCTAATAATCATTGATTCGTTTTATAACTGCAGGCGCACTCGCCCGCAACAACGGCAGCGATCTATTTGTGTCTCAGCTCCTATATTCAGTCTCGCTCTGTGCGAGGACATGAGACAAATCATCTATATATGGGGGTGGAGTGGCTCAGTGGTTAAGACCGGTACCCTATGTGCGAAAAAACATCATGGTCGCAATGGTCGCAAGTTCGATTCCACCCCTCGCTGATTGTACTCAATTCCATTGTAAATCGCTTTGGATAAAAGCGTCTGCTAAATGACATGTAATGTAATATATTTCTCAACAGTTGATATCAACGTAGTATAGTATATTTTTCGGAAATATACTCGACTAGTGGATTTTGAGACGAAATGTCAGGGCTTCAGTCGACCATGAATTTCTTTGGTTGATTACAGCCCTAGTGACTAGTCATAGTAGTATGTAAATGAGAATGTGGTGGTCTGTGTGCTTAAGTGAAATCATATTAACGACTCCTATTCATTTGGGCTGGGAGCTCATCGAAAATAAGTTGCAGAACTCTACTAGCAGTTTGATTAAATTGGCTTAGTAATTTCCAAAGCAACCCACTAAGGAGCCAGGATGGCTCATGCTACTCACTTCATGAGGGTCTGAACATGGTTTCCCTCTGATGTTGACAGATGACGCAGCCACTGTCTGCGGCAAACAACTTAAAATTGTCCCAAGTGTCACGCAAGACTCGTCTCTTTAGCTTTTTCTGAAGTAACATTTCAGAAACAATGTCGTTGCCACAATAATTGCATTATGCAAATTTCAATAATCCATCAAAGTCCCCTCTGTCTACGCAGATTCTTAAATCCAAAGCACCTCTTCCTTTCAGAAACCAAGGGCTTAGTGTTGTATTTATTATATTCCTTTCATGTGTGTTTTCTCATTCACTTTAGCAAATGTGCTCAAAACTGCACATCACCTGGCCCTAGAAGAATATTTGAGGTCTTGCTTATCAATATTTAATGTGCTGCTCTTTTCTCCGTGAGGAAAAATGGGCCTGAACTCATCAGCCATTAGGAAAGTGCTGCGAAGCAGATGTGGCCATTATGAAATCCCAGCACAACTCTACCTGCTGATATATGGATTAATCCTTAAAGTGTATTCTCCCATCAGTGAAAGCTTCAGTGCAAGTTATGCTCGAGTCCTGGGCTAACAAAATTGCAAGAATAATTTGGTGACAGGCTGTTGTGATGGAAATAACGAAGGAACACTTACGTATTCTGTAGATTTGGTTTCAGCAGACCTGTTGTATGTGTTATGGAGAGTTTTTTCTTCTCCCTTCTCTTGGGGTCGCCACAGCGGGTGATCTATTTGATTTGGCAGAAATTGTTGACCCCTTCCATTTATCTGGGCTTGGGACCAACACAAGGATTACACTGGATGTGGCTGAGCAATGGGAATTGGGTACCCTCCTCAGGGGTACCCCAGAACCTTGACCTGTTGGGGACATAATCATGGGTTCTTTAGTGTGAAGGAATGATGATGCATGTTCCAAATGATTACACACTTTTTGGACAGCGGATGACAAATGGGAGTAATGTCTCTATTGGATTCAAACCTGCATTATTGATTAGAACGGATGGGGCGCCACTGACATCGCTCAGGCTCGCAGCACTTAGTTGTCTGCAGACATACAGCCCATTCCATGAGAAAATTAACTCCTCACACCGTCTTTGCTGTAATCATACCGGTCAGTGTTTTCCCAAGGTGTTGCCAATTTCCTGTTTACGGCACTTACTGTGTGACTAATACGTCATAACACAAAACACCTGCTGTAGGACATGTTGACAGAGGAGAGGATTTATTTGGTTGAACAATTGGGTAGTGGGGTATGCAGTGAGTGTTCGCCTGTAAACATACACACATATGCTTGCAATCATTTGTTAATATATCATAGAGTGAAAATGATGTCACATATAGAAATCTGCAACCTGTCCACATGGAGAACTTAATCTCACTGGATAGCATTTTGTTATTACTAATTACTCCTTTCAGCTCACAATTCTGTCATTGTCTCAGTGTGACGGTGAGGTGAAGTTGTAGTTTGCATTTCTCCCTTAAAGGAGGCTTTCTTAACATCTGTTGCAAAATGCAGAATTAATGGTGCCTCAAGATCTCAGGGCAGCTTGACATTTCTTATTCATGTGTTGTAAAGCTCCTATTATCTCCACCTGAGTTCATAGTATAGCCAACTATTCAAAGCATTAATACCACTCTTTTCCATTGTTTTTGCTGTACTTATTTTAAACTTACATTTAAATGCACTGATTGCTGGATTTGGAGCTGCAGACTGTGCACGTCTTGATCAGGTAACGCCACACTTATTAATATCCACATTATGAGAGGAAGGGCAAAGAAATAAAAACATCATATTTACTTAATACAGTTCTGTCAATCGTTGCCATGGCACTGGTTGAATATCTTGGAAAAAAGACTAGAGATGAAATAACAACATCTTGCTTGTCAACCACTCTTAATTAAATGCTACATTTTACAGGTACGTCAAATTTTACTGAAGACACTTTTTACAAATAACTATGTTAATTTAATGTAACACCGTTGTGGTGAATGTAATAAATGCAGGTGTGTTTAATTTGCTAATAAAATGAGTTTAAATGAGTTGATCTACCAAGAAAACACTCATCTGACTAAAGCCTGAAGAAGTGAACCTTGAAATTTAACGTCTCTCAGGATAAAAGATATACAAACAAAATGTATGCTCAACACTTCACATAAAGGAAAAAATGCCATTGTATAGAGAGCTTTGAAGATGAGATTTACTGACAAACATTACTCGCGTCTGTGTCACGGCATTTACAAATACGCTTGTCAAAATATCTTGTGACCGATCAGTATAAATTATAATGGTCAGGGAGTCATTGTGCAAATCCGATTGTTGTTGTTCTAGCGCTGGTTTGCCCTCCTTAAATATTCCCTCCCACGTGGTTAGTGCACGGGCAACAAGTTGCGTAAAATAAGAACGCTACTGTTTGCATACACAAACGTGTGGTTAAATTGCAAAATATATTTGCAGCCTCACTCCTAAAGCACCGCCCCTCTCTATGGATTATTGATGAGTGGTAAAGCATAGGTATGAAAGTCATCCTTGCTCTCTGGGAGGAGCACTAAAAGCTTTAAAGAGGTGTTTAGTGGTCAGTAGTGGCAGTGAGGGATGGACCGAGCAGGACAGAAGGGGGAAACGGATAAAGAGAGAGACGCCGGAGGGGAGAATTAGTGATTGATTAGGACAATGAGAGAAATATGATAGCCTGTTAGCTAAAATTAGGTAGTGGGACTATATCATGTGCTTTACTCTTTTGGGTAATAATGCATCCATCAATATAGAGAGCACAAATCAGGTTATCTGACAGACTCATATAGAGAACGAACCAGTCAATTAGTCACTTCGTTAAAATTGGTGAAAGGCTCAACTGTCAGAATTGAGCAGTGGATAATGCTTGTTACAGGTTTAGAGGATAACAGGAGTGTTGAAATGTGTGTTGTGGTTTCTCAGCAAATTAGGGGTTAATTTTAAAAGTGAAAATCTCATGAATAATATACTGGTCATTTTGAATTTGACAACTTGTGGATGACCCATGGTTTGATCTCTCAGGGTATAAACCTGCTCTCCCCAAGAAGAAGACTTCTCTTCTTCTCCTGCTGCCCAAGTAAACATTCCACTTTACCTTATAAGACACCTCTGCACATGTGTATAATTCTCAAGTTTTTTTGACTACACACGTACACAACCAAACTTAATTGCAGATACTGTTGGTACTCCTATAGATCATCTGTTGCTATGTGGGCAGTATGGAATCAACAAAAGTGAAAGTTGTATTTTGGTGTCTTCACACCATAACTGTGAATGTTTACCTCCCACAGTTTTTACTCACTCTGTAACTTTACATCATCGCCACAGAGAAATGGAGCAGTGCAGGAGTTAGCGAAGTGGAATGGACGGAGTGTTTTGCTGCGGCGTTTACTTTAATTTGAACAAAAATGATTGTGAGACGTGCAACATACGATGGTGCAGTGTCCAGTTTCAGAAGCTGGCTCAGGTAATAGAGGAAGAAAATTAAGTCTGCCATGTCTGTGCTGTGCTTATATCATATGGGAGTAAATATTGGAGTGACTTGAAGGTTAAAGGCAATGACGTGGAAACATTTACATGTTCGGACTTGTTTGAAACCCTCAAAGCTCCATGAGTAATACTAGTACTGACTAGTACTGTGTCATTCGGTTTAGATATTTTGTCAAAAATGTGTTTTATTTCCCTTCAAATAAATCAATTATATCATAAATAGTCGGCGAACATTAATCCCCCAATTTTATAACACATGCTGGTAGTAAGGAGGTGATATCACCAGTGGGAGGAGCAAGTGTTTACAACCTGGACCACAGTTGTCCATGGTAACGTAACCAATGAGCTCTTCCTCTGATGCATGGCCAATACTGCGGGTGGCATCAGCTGCTGTCATGGTGATGCTGCTATTCTGATTACCAAGGGGTGCATGGTGTGTGTTGGTGTTTGTGTTTATGATTTAAGGAAAACAGAAGAGCGATTGTGTGCAAATGTATTTGCTCCTTTTGCTCAATCCACAAAGTCAGTCTTGTGCGCTCAAATAAACCGACAACAGCCGCTCACACGGACATGCACACATCGTGTTTGATGCAGTGAGCGAATTTGATTTTCTTTGAGAATATGCGAGGTGTTGCGTCACCTTCTGTGTGTGGGATGAAGCTTGCATATCGGCTCCCTCTCTCCCACACACACACACACAGTCTTCTACCTCCAGCCTGTTCTCCGTCTATGCTGATTTAATCAGCGCAGATTAGCTGACTACGAGCAATCACTTAATATGACCCACCAACTAATGAGGCTGCACACAATATAATGACAGCTCCTTCTATCCTCCTGTAATTAGTATGAGGTGGTTTGGCACGACTGAAGGCTTGACCTATTCACTGGTACAGCATAAACACTTCATAACTGGATGTTAATGATGATGGTGAATCACGTCTTTGCTCCTGTAGAGAGAGACGGAGGTTTACTATAACATTGACTGCTGGTGTTGTATTACTAGATTGGTCGTGCAACCGCACAGCATGTATTACAACCAGTCATTTCGGTCGATCTGATAAGACGTAGATTTTAATTAACCTTACTTTTCATCTATGTTTTTTATGTTTATTTGTCAGAAGGGTTATTAAAAAGCACTAACTGAAGTGATTTGCATCAAACATAGTTGAGGAATCTTCACAAAACATGTTGGTGGGCACTTTAATTCTTCACTTTACTAGCGAAATGGAGCCGCTGCCTCTGTTTGTATAAACAAACAAATCACTTCTGTGTACAGTGTGGGAATTTTACCGACCCACACAAAATCTAAACCCTGCTAACTGAGAGAAACTCATTTGACACTGGTTGGAATCTAACAGACATTTGATCATCTATAAAAGTATGTACTACAATTTTAAAACCTCAGTAGCCCAAATAAGTTATGACTAATGCAAACACAAAGATAGGACGATGCGTTGAGCTTATTTTAAATACATACGTCAGACTTGTAAGCAGACTGGTAAGCAGGCTGGCAGACAAGGGGACAGATATAGAAACAGGACTTCAAAACACAGGCGGTAGATACACAGGGTATCAACAAGGGAACAAGGACAGATGATCCAACAAGGAACAAAGGAAGCAACCCAGGGTTTATAATAAAAGGCTGATTATCAAATGAGCTCTAGGTGAGAGCTCAGGTGACTGCGAGGCTCATGACAACAGGTGTGTGGATGGGTGGGGCAGACTTGGTGCAAATGTGAACAGAGGAAAAGATTGAAGGCATCTGGTGGGAAAAAGGAGATGTCATCGCCGACATGATGAAAGGTCATGATTTATTACCACCAATGAAGTGGAGTGGTGATAAATTACCCAAAGGATGGAAGTGTAATGAACAACTGCCGCAGTGTTGGAGGTTTGCCTGTTTTAAATCACTGTTGTGTTGCAGCAGTGGTGGCAGCAGCCCCTTGATCTCTGCCAAGCCTCTTAAGGCTGCGAAAACAGTTTTATCATTTGAGTTGGAGATGAAAACGTGACAATACTACACCTTGATAAAGAGGAAAAAAAACTTGACATACATTGAGACCATATCCATAACAGAAAATGCCATGGGTTATTTCTTTAGACAGACTAGAAAAGAAAGTATTGTACTCTTTATCATCTCCATTACAACAAAAGTTCAAACTGCAGTGTCTCACGTTGTCAGTCTTAATGTTGTCAGTCTGCAATCTTGCATTTGATATCATGATGCTTAAAATCTTCCTGCAACTTTCCAAACTAATTGTTGATTACTGCTATACTAGTTTTTTGACTTGATGCCTCAAAACATCAGAGTGAGCCCTAAGGAAACTGTGCATGAGCCACTTTGTCTCTGCTATACAGTTTGTCCTGACTTGAGAAAGTGATTGTACTTCGAGAAGGAAAAAAAAAAGGTTGTGTATCTGTCTTGTAACATAGCGTTATTTGTTGGGACTTGAGCTAAGAAACTTGGAGCTGCAAGGTGAAGGAAACAGTAGCAGCTGTGATTCGCACATGCAGCCACATAGTCAGGCAGCTGTTCAGGTAGTGTTTGATTGCTGCTGGCGATTTTGCATGATCAAGTTTGCGAGAAGCCAACATTGTGATTGGATTGTTTTAAGGACTATCTTCTGTGGCCATCGGTAGGTAGTGATATCTCGATATTTTAATATATATCGATATATTTCTAAACGAGAAAAATTCAAGGATTCATTTTTGGCATGTGGCTTAAACTTATAACTTAAACAAACTAGACTGTTTGTTTATTTTTTAAAGGGTTAAACATTTTATCTAATATGCTATAATGCTTTGGGGGAAACCCCAATTACATCACAGGAAACATATCGAGATACATATCGAGTATCGCCATTCAGCTAAAATATATTGAGATGTGACTTTTAGTCCATATAACCTAGCCATTGGTAGGCATTGTTTTTTCACATGACCTCATGAAACCAAAAGAATCATTGATGTTTGTGCTGTAAATGGCTCTAATCTTAAGCTTAAGAGACTGAAACACACTTCTTTAAAGCTGCAGTGGAGGATCTGAAAATGTATCTGCATGAAATGGCAATGAAACATGATGATTTTTTTGCTGATGTAGAAAATTAAGCTTCCAACAAGTCTCAGGATTCTTCTTATAATTTCTGGCAGGCTGTACATGTGAGAGGTGTAATGCTGCCAGCAACAGTTTGACGTTCTTAATCACAGTTTCAAGTTCTTGATCACAGTTCCAGTTCCAGGATTCAGTGGAGACCAAGAAAGACTAATAATAAGTGAGTCAGCCATGCAGACTTGTTTTTCTCTGTCTCTGTTGAATGCTATGAGAAGGCAATTGTTGTTATGGCCATAACAGCTTGATATGGGGAGGGTGAGAATGGAGGGTGCTGTTTTCTGTGAGGACATGTTTGGGAAAAAAACAAAACCCTTTCTATCTGTTTATCATCACAAACATGGGTTATGAGTTAGTGCATCTTTAATTTAAATGTAGATTTTCTGACTCACACAAATCCTTGCTCAAATCAAGACAGAATCCCTAAATGAATACTGACTCCTTCTGCCATGTTATGTGTGTGGCTGCTGGTGTGATATATGATAATGAAGATCTCAGGCTGTCTGATCACCAGCTGAATTCATGGAGACTGCAGATCTGCAGTGTAGAGATCATGCTATCTTTTCATACTGTAGACTTTATCGTCACAAGATGCCTGGATATTGATATATTGTTATTAAGCGCTGCAGCTTTAATGGCAAGTATTTTTATTGATACGTTGAGGCAGTTTTAAGCAGAAATGCCAATTATTAATTGATTCCATGTTCTTAAACTACGATGCTTTGTTTTTTGTCCAATCTCTTTTGAGATGTTTGGTGGAAAACGTAATGGGCTGGGCTGATGCTGTTACCATTTTCAAACTATTGGAAGGTATTTAGCTAGTTATTAATTGGACTATGCATGCAGGAGTGGACAACATTTAGAGGAGCATCCTGTTTCCCAGTGAAACTAAACAAGATGCCGCTTCATGTAGATGGATGATGATGGTGCTTAAGTTTTGGAAAGCATTTTATAGAATGCATTGTCGAGATGAAACCACTCACACACAACACCAGCTTTATGTTTATGGTTTGAATTACATGCAGCATATTTGTTTTCCTATTAGCTTTGCACTTATGAATGATATAATGCTGAAAACATTGCATTGCTTCAATTAATTCACTCAGTAAGGATAGAGGAACAGTGCTGTTATCATGTTCAATATCTGTGAGTTCTTGACTCCCATCAGTGCCTCATGCATGTGTGGACGCTGAGCCCCCCTGCTGGTGACATTTATTATCACAAACATGTCTCCCTACCAGGTAGTGGAGTTGGAACATCCTGATCATTGATTTTCGTTGAATGTTTCACACAGAAAGCATAACACCCAGCTAAGGTGTTGCGTCCAGTTTATTGTGGGTTTTCTCTTTTGTAGATTTGATCCTCCTTTATTATGCGTGACAGGACAGCAACAGTGTGTTCGGAGGATTTGATATAATGGACTGAAGGTCAGTGTTGTGAGAGTTCTCTGTAAGGATAAATGGCTGTTTCTCTTGAAATCTGTAGCTATTAATAAACACATTTACACAGCAGAATTGTGTGTGATGGGGTGGCACTCCTTCACTTGTTTTTTTGAAAATGAAAATGGTCTTAATTTAATAATTTGCTCCTTTTCAGCAGCCACCCTCATACTGAGTCAGTATAACAGGTCAAGAGCAATATGTGTGTGCATGCTCTTTACTGTAATTTATACATCAATTACACTAATTAAGTTGAGTGGAAAAGGTTGGACTCTCAATAATTGAGGATGTTTATTCCTGTATTGTGAAACCTCAGTCAGGACAGTCTGACACAGAACACAACACAGTGATTCAGCTGAACTAATTGATGTGTTTATTAATGTGTTATTTAATGATTTTTCTCAGAGCTGTGTCAGACAGGAACAGAGGTAGAAAACTAATTACAGTTTGTTGACATAGTGTGGACACAGAGACTCAGAAGTTGAATACATGACCAAAAGTGAGGGTACTTTTAGTTTGTCATTCGTTTAGTGTGAAGATTGTAATCATACAAGGACAGAGATATTATCTGTAATATAGTAAATATTTTTTCTCCTGAAAAAAAACTTGCTTTGTTCGATGGCTTATTCCCTATCCTTATTTCATTTCTAACTGTTGTCTTGGAACAACTCTTCACCCTGTCTCTGCATTTTCATTTCATACCCCACCCTCTAGCACTGTATTAGTGCTGGCTTCATTTGGCTCTGTGATGCTAACAGCCTATTCTCCTTGCTCATACTCTCCTGACTGAGCGGTTAGCCTGCAGCGCTAGCAGCACTTTCCACAGAGAGCACACACACACACTTACAAACCCACTAACACACTGGGCGGCTATAACAGGCTTTCGTTCCACCACCCTCAACATCATGTCTCTACGCTCTCCACATGGGTGCTGCTTTTTAATGTGGCTCATCTGTCTGTGTTTCTGCCTCACACACTCCCTTATTAGGTTGGTTTGGGGCAAGTTGTCGTATATATTAACTGACATTATAAAGATATGAATGTGTGTGTGTGTATTTCTCCATCTAAGCAATAGCAATGGCTTTAAATACCAACTCTAGGCAGCCAGAAGCTATAATTAATCTTATATGCAAACTATTTGATTCCTAGTTATCATTTACAAATAAAACTAGCTTTGCTGTTTTTTATACAGGAGTGTTTTGTGTCAAGTTTATACCTATGTAAATATACAGTATGAAAACCATAATTTAAATACTAAAAGACACAAGACACTGGTTCAATACCAAATCATGGCAGTATAATCTTATTTTTCTAAAGGTAAATTACAAAACATGTATGCCTGGATTAAATTCATTTTCTCAGCAATTTTAGTATTATTCACCAAACAAAATACATCTACACTGTGCCTGGAGTCTTTGTTCTGTGTGAATTTGCCATAGACTGTGTAATGTTCATGTTATGTACTGGACACCATAAGACACAAAAAGCTGGACCTATTAGGATGCACATGCATGTATCCACACCAACACATTCTCACAAGGAAGTAGGCCATCACATAGACACACACACACACACACACACACACACTCATGGCAGGCATTTCATAGTCTGTATTTGCCCTGGCCTGCCATGATGCTTTGAAGAAGAAAGAAGATGACAAAGGTTGATGGAAGGGACTGGCCTCCACCAATCACAGCTCAGTACTGAGTCTCTCTCACACACACACACACACTGAGGACTGAGTACTGTATCACTGACCCTGGTTGCCTATCGATTAGTCATGCCCGGCTGCTGTGACGTGCAGGAGTCCAGGGAAGTCCCTAATTGGTTAGTCCAGGAAAGAGAGAGAGTGAGAGAGGGAGAGCTGAAGAGAATGGGGCAGACAGTGACAGAGAGAGGCAGCATAGAAAGATGAGAGAGGCTGAGTGGGACAACTGTGCCCAATAATGTTTTACAACTATTAAATCAAAAGGACTCAACAAGATGAAAGAAGAAACAAAAGAAAATTTAACTCTGACTTCTGACTTGATGTCTTCTGAAATTGAAGCTTTAACAGAAAAAGAAAAGCGGAACATACGAGTCTAGTCTGATTTACTGCCTCTACTTTTTGTCACAAATGCATCAAACTGGATCGTCTACAAGGTGACTAACACTTCAGTGCACATACTTTGAGTTTCTCCAAGTGACGAACCACTGGAGTGGCGCACAGACGTGGAATGAGAAGGTGAAATCCTCCCCTGGACTGAGTCGACAGACCGGCATCCTCAGGATCCCCAGGACTAAAAGGAAGGTAATCCTGTCCACGATCCATGGTCCACATTCGTTCTTGTAACCTTCAGAGTTAAGTGGATTTATATGCTCCTGAATGGAGAAACCTGAGAAGAGGAATTTTAACACTTGCACTGAAGAAGGCTTCCAGGACTAGTGGCTGCTCATATCAATAATTGCAAAAATGAAAAACATTTTTTTTGATTTTCTGGTTGTTTTACACACTGAGACATGCTGATACACGGCAAAGGGAGTGGAAGGGCAGGAACATCCACTCTGTGCTGAACCCAGGAAGATCAGCTGTTCTGGAGAGGCATGTCCTACAGTAATTGGACACATGTGATCTGAGGAGATGTACCCTTTTGTCATTTCTGTAAAAAAGACATTGCGCTAAGGATAGGGAAACCGATTACTTGACCTATATATCAGCAGCTATGACCACTTACTTCCGCAGCCATGAATTCTGTTGTAGCCCCAAGAAGTCCAGCAGTGGCACAGCTAAGGGAAAATCTGGCAAAGCAAAGGCCAAAGCTGGCAAGAATGTCTCTCATTCGAGGCATAACCAGAATTTACTGCAAATACAGACACCAAATCACCAACTTCAACCTTCACCACTACACTCACCAAAGAGACTTGCCCATTCGCCGAAACACGGCTGCCATTCACCAAAACAACTGCTTCCATCTCCCTCTCCGAGCTACTACCACATAGCACCAGCATCCTCATGTCATCAATTAGCTCCACCATCGCCAACATACCACCCTGCTCCACAGTCACCAAATCACCTACCTCACTCGCCAAGCCACCACCAGCTTCATCTGTCGCCGAGTCACCAGCAGCTTCATCTGTCGCCAAGTCATCAGCAGCTTCATCTGTCGCCGAGTCACCAGCAGCTGCAGCATCTCTCTCAAAACCAGCATCAGAACCATGCTCCGAGTTCACCCTGTCACCTACTGGCTTCGCACTCGACACATCAACTGTACCACCATCAACCGCAGCAGATACAGCTCCATTCACCCAGTCACCAGTTGCTGTTCCAGCAGTATCAACACCACCACGACCGCTGCCCTTCTCCTCTCCCTCATGCCTCCCAGTCGTTGTCTATCCACCCATTTCACTCAGCACAGCTTCCCCTGTGTTCCGGTCTAGGCGGATATGGGTGGAACACCTTGCCAACCAATCTGGTCCCCAGAGGCTCAAAAGGAAAGTTCCCCAACCTGAGGGACAGTGTGAAGAAGAGTCCCACCAAGAGCAAAGACAAGGGAAAGGCTGGAAGCAGGCCATGGACCAATGACATGTACATCTGGAGAGCACACTTGGCGGAAACTCCCCTACGTGTGCCACTCATTCACCTCCCTCAAATACAGGCTTGTGTGCAGGTAGGTTTGATGGGTGGTTGTATACAGTAGGTACTTCACTATATACCCCTGTCCTGCTTTCCATTTCAAACATTAAAGCATAAACTATGTGTACCCAAAGAACATTTAATTGTTCACCTTTGTCTCGTGTTGCCTCACTGAAGTCTTGACATAAGTGTATATCGGTAGTCTGTTATATAAGCATCTGACCCATCTTGACTTGCTCCTGGAAACATATATGAATCATCTTCCATCAAACACACTACATTACCTTGTGATGGTCAGTACACATATCCAGTAGTACACTAGCTGCTATAAGTAAACCCTAAGTGGACTCATTTTTGACCACATCCGTGTGGGCATTTTGGAAATGGAAGGTCACTCCTGTAATGTTGCCATTATCTTTTGTCAAACTACCCTTTTAAACAAAGCACCAACAGCCTGAGGTGCATCAGTGCTTTCCCCACCAAACCTAAGTTCTAAGCTTTCAGCCAAAGTGCAACATATTAATAGTCTGTGTGACGTGACCCTCGTCAAAGTAATTCTGGGAAATATAGCAAACTGATGGATTGAGCTGATTGTGCTGTGATTTACCCCAATAAGTCATTATAAAACAAAGTGTACAGTTGATTGATTCATCACAGACTGCTGATAATGGCAGTGTACGAGGGTTGTGGTCAATTCCATCTTTCCCAGTGATATAACCAAAAGAGCATAACCAAACCGGACTTGCATGTTGTTGGGAAACAGCCAGCTGCCTCTTAGCTGTTGTTGGGGTAAAGTTCATGCCCTGTACACTACATCTGCTGTGGATGCACTGAGATAGCAGGTAGTGGTAGTCTGATTAATGTGATTAGCATGGCTGTTCTAATTCGATTAGTCACACTTCATCTAATTTGCTCATTAGTCAAATTGAGTTTCCTTACACATTAGGAAGACGGAGTAGAGTAGTGATATTAGTTGCGTGGCGTGTGTACAGTCCTCACTACTTACGGTGAAAAATATGGGGTCAGAAATGAGAAATAAAGCTTTTAAATGTTTTAACTGCACATGATCTTAATTGTATCCAACTTTATTTTTGATGTGTCCACAGTATTACATAGCACAAGTAGGGCAGTGCTGATGATGATGATGGTTAGTATTACAATGGCCAGATACTGTCCTAAATTCCTTGATCAGATATTTGAAAAATAGAGAAGTATTAGAATTAGTTACAAAGTGAAACCATAAAAATTACGTATTACGTAGCTGGTTCACTGAGCACAAGTTGTAAAGAGAGATGTGGTCTAGATATGGTTTTTGTGTGTATGTGTGTGTGTGTACTTGTATTTGTTTTCTGGCATAAACTGTGACCCTGTCAGGACCAGTAGTCCTCATGGAGACCTAACCTAATGAGGCATAGCCTCATTTCTGAGGTTCAACAGGTGAAGTTTAGGTAAGATTTGAATTGTGGTTAGGTTAAGGTTAGGGTTAATGCTTTGTTTAGGCTGTGAATACAATAAATGGAACACAAAGTAGTGTCTTTAAAATGATAGCTCACTGCGCTAAACCTGTGTGGGTGTGTTTTTGTTTGTGTTTGTTCTTTTGGCCTTTATTTTATTTTGAGGTTTTCAAAACACCAAGAAAGACAGAAACACACAGATTGTAAATGAAGCATAATTATACAGTGATTTTCTGTAACCTCCTGCCTTTGAGTTTGTTTTTTTCACCCCCTCATTCAAATGAACACACACACACAGGAATCCTCACAGCTGCAACTGTCAGCATGTCCTTACTGTCTCCTCAATCTCCTTACTGTATTCTCTTCATCCATGTCTTTCTCTCAGCCTTCCTCTGTGTCTGTTTTTATGCTGCTGAATACTGTATTTATATATATATATATATATATATATATTTTTTTTTTAACTTTAACTAACACATTTTGGGGAGGTTTTTGTGCATCTGTCAGCACCCTCTGCTCTGTTGCTGTTGTTAGACAGACAGATTTGACTCCTCCCTTCGTGCTTGTAATCCCTCTGATCCCCTGCCTCCTCCTCCCCTCCCAATACTCTTCCTTTTTCCCATGTGGGATCAACCGCCAGTCATTTTGACTGACAGACAGACAGTTGGACATGTGGTGGACACACACACACACACACACACATGGAGTGAGATAATATATTTGTGTGTGTGAGTTGGAGAGAGAAGATAAAGACGTGGAAAGGGGGGGTGAGAGAGGTTAGGATTAGTGTAGAGAAATAGATGCGTTGATGCTGTGGAATCCGGGTGGACTGTTCATTTTGTGGTTAGCTTGTTTGTGTGTCAGATTGTGTTGGTTTCTGAACTTTTTTCATGGGCAGAGCTTCAGGTTGTCTTGCATGGACTGACTTGATCATTGGCTGGTTTGTTGACCATAGCTGCAGACACTGGATGGGTGAGCAGTTGCAAAAGTTAGAGGAGACTGGAGGTAAATGCTAACATGAGGGCTGGTACTCGTCTTGGAAATGTTGTGCTTATTTGTTAGCTTTTGAAACAGTTTGTCATATTCCCTGTGCTTACTTTGGAAAAGAGGAAAGATGATGTCTCTCAACGTCTTGGAGAGGGAGCTTAGAGAAGAAACACTTGGAGGGAGAGGAAGAAGACAGGACACAGTGTAGGGCATTTTGGATATATAAAATCGTCAGCTGGATATGGGATGTTAATTTAATTCAGGACTCTGGATGCAGCTGACATGCAATTATGATGGTGTATGAAAGTGCAGTGCAGCATCTTCTACCATAGGAATACTTAAAAAATCACATTATCATTTTCTTCTTTGTGATGTAGTAATGAATACTCGTCGACAGTGTAGCAGAGCTTTAACAAACACTCCACTTAAGTGAGGTTGGCGGTGTAGTACACTAGTACAGTCCAGTATACGGGAGCTGTGCAGTATGTCATGTGGTGTATGCAGTTGCTCCATGGTGGTAATCCGTAGCAGAGGTTCTCTACATGCTGTACCAAAACATGAGACGAGTAAGTCTTTTGTCTGTCTCTGTTTTGCACTTTTCCCTCTGCAGCACAACACTGTCCGTGTTTTCCATTCGATTACGTCCTTCAACATAAAAGGGAATTGAAAATGTTTGTGTTTTCTCTTGCAGGCCAACCCCCCTCCAGTGGTGGTCAACACAGACAGCATCGACGTACCCCCATATGTGAGTACCTGCTGTCATGTATGCCTCTCTACTCAGCTGTGTATGTGTGTCCTGCTGTGCACTATGTCTGCACATCTGGAGGTGACACTGTGACCAAAATCAAGTGTGATTAATCACACAGACATGAGATTATGACAAAGACTAAGTTACTTATTTGTGGTTGAGTGTGGC